>NC_090763.1:1827944-1830444 GCF_036898095.1 Palaemon carinicauda | reverse complement strand
TTCCTTTTCATCTCCCTAATATTCCTGGTTACACCCTCTTCTAGCTTTTCGTCGTAGCCATATTTTTTCCAACGTTTCTTTTCTATCCCGAAATTTTATGCATATTTCTTATGATTTCTATTTTAGGATTTCTGGCATGAGATCTCACTGCTGACCTAGAACAGGAATTATATATGCATATAAATATTCAAAAGAAAAGAAAAAACTTCAAATAAGTTATTCCGCCTTGAAATCCAACTTATATAAGTTATTTCGTTGATGAAGACATCCGCCTTTCATCTAGTATATCAGCACTTTTTGTTTTAGAATAATGCGTCCGTTCCCCATAAATTCCAGAGGGATTTCTTGAATTTAGCATTTTTAAAGGGATTCTTCTAATGTTTCCTCAGATCTGTCTTCCCTCTAATAATTAATTACTCCTCCTTTGTTTGAACTACATTATGTTCCCGGTCAAATGGTGATTCTTCTAAGGTCGACATGATTATCTTTAAGTATTCACATAATTTATCATCGGGGTCTTTTTAACATTGGTTTCATGGAATGAATAGATGAATAGATTTCCTATGCTTCTTTAGTTTAGACTAAAAAGCCAAGATGTGGGGTTTTTCCAGACATTCAGTGACTCGAACAAAGTATGAATGTTATAAATTTTTATATTGCAAGACAAAATTCAGTCACTCGATATATCTAGTATATAGTTATTTATTATTCAAAGCAATATCTATGTTCTTTGGCAACAAATTACAATATCATTATTGCAATAATCACTTGAGCACTTCAACGACGCACTTACCAAGCAGTTAGGTACAGTTGGATGCAGGAATTCTTGGCATACCTAGCTCTCTGAGATAGTGCACTCCGTCACATCCTTACTGCACGAGGAGTAACCGAAAAGCTAGGATAGGGAGAGATGGCAGACGTGGTGAGCAGAGCTATAGAACTCAACGCACAGTAAGGGTGTGATAGGGTGTATTTCCTCAGAGCGAGGAGTGCCAGGAATTCTTGAGTCCAACTGTACCCGTAAAAAAAAAAAAAAGAGAAAGAAAAAAAAAACCACGTATTATCAAGATCCCCTTCCTTAAAATTTGACCATTCCTGCTTTAAGCAAACCAAGGAATGGTCTTCTTAATCGGGTAGTTGAATCAGTAGAACTTCGAAAGTTCAAAGTTGCCGCAAATATATTTATGTTGAACAGGCCGACATCAGTCTTTTTATAGTTATATATGAATCATCTATTTTAATGTTGTTAATGTTTTTTAAAATATTTTACTTTAATTTTTCCTTACTTCTTATATCGTTTATCACTTTCCCTGTTTCCTTTACTCACTGGGCTGTTTTTCCCTGTTGGAGCCCTTGGGCTTATAGCATCTTGTCTTTCCAACTAAGGTTGTAGCTTGGCTATTAATAATGATGATAAGAGAAAAAAATATTACATCCTTTGCTCATTTAATATTAAAGAAATAAGACCTTTTACTTCCATAATATTAGCATTCTCTAACATTAAAAACCCAAAAATAAATTAACCGTCGTTACCGACCTTCTCTAGTGTAATGATACAACGATAATGACGTTAATGATGATAACCATGATGATAATAATATAATGTAAGATCGTAACTTAATCTTGTATATGATCTGAGAAGCCTGGTTAGATTGTGATATACGCCAATGAGAAGTCACGACCAACTTAATCTCATAATTATTGCGAATTTAAACACGCGTTGGCAACCGTATGTCTGCCCCCCCCCCCCCCCTCCCAATATGTTGAGACAAACAAATTATATAAATCAAAACACAGCTGGTGTGACCGGTAACAAATTCAAGATAAGCCACAAAATCTGGAATGTAAACACAGAAACTGGAATCTAGGCTACAGACGCTGGAATCTAGCCACATAAACTGGAATATAAGCCACAGATGCTGGAATCTAACCAGAAACTGAAATATAAGCCACAGATGCTGGAATCTAAGCCAAAGACGCTGAAATCTAAGCCACAAAAGCTGGAATCTAGGCCACAGACGCTAGAATCTAAGCCACAGACACTGGAATCTAAACCACAAAAGCTGGAATCTAAGCCATAAAAGCTATAATCTAAGCCACAGACGCTGGATTCTAAGCCAAAGACGCTGGATTCTAAGTACCTAAAGCTATAATCTAAGCCACAAAAGCTGGAATCTAAGCCAAAAAACTAGAATCTAAGACACAGACGCAGAAATCTAAGCCAAAAAAGCTGGAATCTAAGCCACAAAAGATGGAATTTAAGCTACAGATGCCGAAATCTAAGCCAAAAAAGTTGGAATCTAAGCCACAAAAGCTGGAATCCAAGCCACAAAAGTTGGAATCTAAGCCACAAAAGATGGAATCTAAACCACAAAACCTGGAATCCAAGCCACAAAAGTTGGAAGCTAAGCCACAAAAGCTGGAATCCAAGCCAGAAAGCTGGAATCTAAGCCACAAAACCTAAAACATAAGCCACAAAAGCTGGACTCTAAAACAGAAA
>NC_090763.1:1782944-1817944 GCF_036898095.1 Palaemon carinicauda | reverse complement strand
TCCGACCCTTAGATAGAATTCCCTCTGATACGAGTATTTATGAGTAGCTGACTCCAACCCCTGTTCTCTTTTCATGATCGCCTATCTGTCTTCGCCGAAATTCTTTTTGTCTTTCCATGAAAGAAAGAGATAAACAAAAAGAAGAAGATGGAAAAGACCAAGCAGATCGTCTGCTATTTATTTAAGTCAAGGGAGAGATTATGCCTTTTTTACTGTCTTTTCTCTATATTGAACATGGTTCTATATCCTAATTCTATAGTCAATTTTTTTAATGAGGCGCATTTGCACTGACTTGCACGAGTGTCCTTTTGGCTTGGGAAAAGTTTCCTAATCGCTGACTGGTTGGAAAAAAATCATTCTAACCAATCAGCTAGTAGGAAACTTTTCCGAGTTAAAAATGGCACCATTTCGAGTCGGTGGAAATGCGCCTTATTAAAAAAAGATTTACTTTAGGAACAATTGTTTGATAATCAGTTACACAGAGAAGTAATTAACTTGAAAAATGGTAATTAGACATATAGGTATACAGTAACAAAGCTAACGTAAAGCATGGAATAACACACATTTGTAGCAGTACGCCTAAAAAGGGAGTATGATAACTGGATATTCAAAATACAACGAATAGTATGCTATTAGTAGTATTTTGAAAAAAATATTCAAACACAAATAACATAATATTACGTACCCATTCCCATCTGATTCCCGAAATATGAGCAATTTTCAATGGAACTAATGAAAAATCCTAATATAATACATATTAAATAGTTCATGGTGTTTTATTAGACAGCGCTACGGCGAATCTTTTTTTATACAATATACTAAACCTTGCGGTAGTTTATTGTTTAAAAACTTGCTTAGCATCTTAATACACCTTAAGGCTAAATTATGTGGGCATTTTAAATGACAATAACTTCATAATAATAATAATAATAATAATAATAATAATAATAATAATAACAATAATAATAATAATAACAACAACAACAACAACAACAACAACAACAATAATAATAATAATAATAATAAATCTTAATTTCCGAAATGAGACTAATACTATGACAGAAAGTTGTAAAATACGTAACCGAGAGAGAGAGAGAGAGAGAGAGAGAGAGAGAGAGAGAGAGAGAGAGAGAGAGAGAGGAGAGAGAGGACCATAAAATGTTTTAGTTGCTTCCCTTCTACTTATGGAAATATTCATCCCATCAATTCGCATTAAATTTTTCTGGGGTGAAAGTAACCGAGCAACCAAGTTCTCCCTCCCTCTCTCTCTCTCTCTCTCTCTCTCTCTCTCTCTCTCTCTCTCTCTCTCTCTCTCTCTCTCTCTCTCAGGGCGAGGGAAAGTATAAGAGAATCCATTACTACTGCAAGCCAGAGAGGCTGCCATTCTCTTTGTTTCTTCCAAAAGGAATTTTGCCTCAGTTTTTCCTTCTATTTCTGGCTTTTCCTTACCAAGAGAACTACTGTTTTGAATCTTGATTCCATTTTATTTCACGAATTTCTTACCATATAATCTATTCCTCATCATAATGCTCGTAAAAAATGAGCCAAAAAGAAAATAGGGTCTTAGAAATAGTGACATACACTGTTTAAAAAAAAAAATAATAAATAAATAAATAAATAAATAAATAAATAAATTAAAAAAAATTAAAAAAAAAATTAATCGGAAATATTTCTTACCATTTAATCTATTCCTCATCATAATGCCCGTAAAAATGAGAGAAAAGGAAATTTAATTTTAATAGGATATTCTCTGTAAAAATATACTGTTTTCAACAGTATTTCAGTAAAATACAGGCGACCGTAAATTTACCTTAATTTGTTATTATCTTATACGGGTGCGCGACCGTAATATCACTCCTTTACATCAATATATCACTTCTTGAAACAGTAAAATCCTGGAATAAAACTTACCAGACATTTACCATTTTTCTAATGCAAATTTTAAAGTGTAGATTTTAAAGAAATGTTTAAAAAAATCTTGTATATAAACTTTATGAAAAATGAAAATGTTATAACCTCCATTACTTCTTGATTGTTCTAAGGAATTCAATGCTTGAAGATTCGAAAATACTTATGCTGGTTGAGTTCTTCAGTAGTAAGTATCACGTTGGTATCTTTTCTGCTAATATTTTACTCAACTGAAACATACAGCAACTATTTAAACAAGCGGAAACCTGAGAGTCGTATGCACTCGAAAGAAATTACAGCTGATGCAATCATTAAAATCTTAGATTTCTTATAGCTCGTAAAACATTAAAAATAAATTCTCTGAGGTATCATTATCATTATCATTATTATTATTATTATTATTAACTAAGCAACAATCCCAGTTGGAAAATCCAGATGCTATAAGCCCCCAAGGGGTCCAATAGGGGAAAAATAGGCCTGTGAGGAAAGGAAATAAAGAAATAAATAAACTAACTACAAGAGAAGTAATGAACAATTGAAATAAAAATATTTTAAGAACTGTAACCACATAATAACTATAAAAAGATACTTATGTCAGCCTGTCCAACATAAAAACATTTGCTGCAAGTTTGAACTTTTGAAGTTCCACCGATTTTGCTGTTGAAAATAAAAATTTTAACACCGTCATATATAAAAAGGACACTTATTCAACAACAGGTCCGCTCTTGTGATTTTTCTGCAAGTTAGTTACAATAATTAAATAAAAATCACGTCACTAATTACAAAAAGAGCTTGCAAACAGAAGCACTGAGAGTAGATAGGTAGACAGAAAGAGCAGATAAGTAACATAATGAATAATTGGGAGATTCAGGTCCACATTATATCACATAAGTTATCTAAGCATTTATATGTCAAAAGCCAATGAGAATTTAGTTCATGAAGGGCAAATATGATAAATAATAAGAAGAAAGTATTAACATATTGTATTTAGTATTGGCTAAGCAGTCAAGTTTAATAATGAGGACACGTTAAGTAATATTACTTGAGGGTTGGTCGCCAAATCTAACAAATAAAAAAAAAAACACCGTCTACAAAGTGAGAAATACTTTGTAATCAAAGTATTAAAGCAACTATTGTTTCCTTTTTCAGCATATGAGTAAAAATGTTGGTATACAAATTTTAAAAAGTAGGTACATAACTTAGAAAAGTGGGTATACAAATCTAAAAAAGTGGTTATACAAATATACTGAACAAATAAACTTTTAAATTTAGCAACTGATTCAAAATGAGTAGACATTAATCCTAAAAACAAAACACTTTCTACAAAAGAAAAAAATAATCTAATGCAAATCACACAACATATTTCATGGATAATTGAACAACAGCGTCATGTGTACACAGACAGAAAATGCAATTTGACACGCAAATTGACACCTAACAATCAAAATGCTACTTGACACATGAAGCAGAACTTACTACAAACATTTAACTTGACACATGAACTGGAATTTGGTCCACAAAATAAAATATACTTTACATGGCGGATCTAAGCACACGAAATAAGAGCTTAGCATAAAAATTTAAATTAGTACTCAAAATGGAACATTAATACACAAATATGGAGTTTAGTAGAGAAATACAGAACTAGGTACACAGAATGGAAATTGATACATATAATTATACAGCCACGTTTTTGCGTGCCTTCTGGGCATTCAAAAACCCTGCCAAAGTAATTGAACACTTTTAGTAAATATGCAAATACATGTGTTTACCACTACATTCTAGAATTTCATCATATACACAGTTTCTTTCAAATAATCACATATCAATTTTACATTTTACTGTATCCTAACATTTTCATGGGCTTTTCCACCACCCATAAATGTTCCACATATTTTTATGAGGCTACTTTTCCACATGAGTCTTCTCAACCATATTCCAGGATACATTTTCACATTCTCTAACATTTTCATTTTTTTTCCGAGCGTTTCTATTCTATTATATAACTAGTCTTATCTTAATCTTTATTTGAATATTACTATTATACATTTCCGTATGATATCAATATATATTGCTAACCAAATATCAGTGATATATATATATATATATATATATATATATATATATATATATATATATATGTATGTATATATATATATATATATATATGTGTGTGTGTGTGTGTGTCTTTTTGTTTAAATGCCAGTATCATTTACTGTTATTCAAATATTAATATTATCAATTGTTATTCTTCATTTAATTATTGATTTTTTTAAAGTTGATTTTCTCCTGTCAAACGTTTTTTTTCTATTATTATTGCTTTTCCCATATTTTGTATACGAAAGGCAATAAACAATAGTTTCCTCGAGAATGGCTCAAATAGTTCTCTTATTTTCCAAAGTCAAGAAACCAAACGCTTTTAAATGATGCACAAGACGAAACCCCTCCACCCATTCATCCATGCTATGCTATCTTATGCTCCCGTCCAGTTACAGCATTGTCTTCCTCTTAAATCATTCTAACCTACTACATACAATGTTCAAGACCCCTTGGTTATCTCATCAACACGAGCCTACAATTATGCTATCTGTATTTGCAATGCTGCCTTGTAATATGTCTCTTTATTCGATCCACTCTCTGGTTACGGGCCATGTTTCCTTTGCCTACATTTACACTGTATAGTCTGGCCTATCATTTACACACATTTTCCTCTTTCCTCACCTGACAACACAAATAACAGAAAAATTCTTCTTCACTACCGGTTAAAACTACTGCACCTAACGGTTTTAACTACTGCACTTAACGTAACAATAGTGGCTACTTTTCACTTGGTAACGTAGAAAAGACTTTTTAGCCATGCTAAGCAGCTCTTCTAGGCGAAGGACTCTATAAAATCCAGCCATTGTTCTCTAGTCTTGGGTACTGCCATAACTTGTGTACCGTGGTCTTCCGCTGTCTTGGATTAGAGCTCTCTTACTTGAGGTTGTACTCAGGTTTAAAAGCCACTCATAAATGGCAGAGGCAAGGGACAGTCATTGCTCTTTCAATCAGGACAATACCCTGACTATATTACATAAGGCCTCTCTCCCACCCAAGCTACGAACAAGGAGGAGGCCGGGCAAGGGCTGCTGATGATTCAGCAGATAGGCCTATAGGCCCCCCAAACCACCCATCCTTAGCTCAAAAGGATGGTGAGCTTGCAACGCCCAAAAGGAAATAACAAGTTTGAGCCGGACTAACCCCAGTCGGGCTATCACCAGACAATAACGCTACCAAGAGACTAACACATGTACACTATTCTATGTTTCCTTATTTTCCCAGTTGGAGCCCTTTCATAAAATCCTCCTTTTCCAACTAGGGTTGTATCTAAGCTAATAATAATAATAATAATAATAATAATAATAATAATAATAATAATCCTAGTTGGAGCCCAAGGTCTAATAGCACCCTGCTTTTCCAACCAGGCTTGTAGTTAGGCTTCTCATAATAATAATAATAATAATAATAATAATAATAATAATAATTCATAAGATCTCGCATTTAAACTAAATTACCCTCGTTCTGTAGTTCCCTCCGTCTCCTATCTACCATTGACAATGTACTTCTTCATCTTCCTTCCAACTGTATTCGAACAGTTATCACATTTGTATTCGAACTTCAGCTGCTTTCGAACCCCCTTTTAGTACAATGTCTGAGACCCATAAGAAACGCCATTTAATTCGCTTATAAACCCTTTCTATGGAGGCTGTAAAACGTGACGTCACGGCCATAAAATCCAGATCATAGTGCCACAGAAGTTCCAGGCCAAGAGAGAGAGAGAGAGAGAGAGAGAGAGAGAGAGAGAGAGAGAGAGGTGGGGAGAGGAGGGGAAGGGAGAGGGACGAGGAGGGAGAGGAGGGGAGGGAGGGAGGGAGAGGAGGGAAGGGTGGAAGAGGAGGGGAATGTGAGGGCAGAAGGGGGAAGGGGCAGGGGAGGGAGGGAGGGAGAGGAGGGGAGTGTGAGGGCAAAAGGGGGATGGGGGGAGGGGAGGGGAAGGAAGGAGAGGGAAGGGAGGGGGAAGGGAGGGGAAAAGGGAAGGGGAGGAAAGGAAGGATAGGGTGAGGGTGGAAGGGGAGAGGGGAGGGAAGGGGAGAGGGGAAGGGGGGAGGAGGGAAAGGAAGGAGGAGGAAGGAAAGGGAGGGGGAAGGGAAGTGAGGGGAAGGAAAAGGAGAGGGATGGGAGGGGGAAATGGAAGGGATGGAAGAAAGGAGGGGGAGGGGAGGGGAAAAGGATTCTATGGGAGAAACCTAAGGTTATGGCCCTCCTCCTAAGCAGGTCACCGGCGAACTATAAAGATCAGAGAATTGTATTTAAGGATTTCCTGGATTAGTCGTAAAATATTAAAGTTGGGAAAGTATATGACTTTGTTTATATAATGTAATATTGTGCAGAAGAAAATTCTATTTCCTTTATTAATATTAGAGTTATCATTCGAAGAAATATTATATTTTAAATATATTTATCATATTTTCATAAGATGGTTTAAAGAATTTAGCCTAGTGATTTTCATAGATACCAATGTTATCTTTTTAAATATTAACAATTATAAATACAAAATTACTCATTGAATCATTGGTATAATAATATTATTATTATTATTACTTGCTAAGCTACAACCCTAGTTTGAAAAGCAGTATGCTATAAGCCCAAGGGCTCCAACAGGGAAAATACCCCAGTGAGGAAAGGAAATAAGAAAAAACTAAAAGAAGTTTAAGAACAATAATAGCATTACAATAAATCTTTCATATATAAACTATAAAAACATGAAAAAACAAGAGGAAGAGACACAAGATAGAATAGTGTGCCCAAGTGTACCCTCAAGCAAGAGATCTCTAACCCAAGGCAGTGGAAGACTATGGTACAGTAACATTCATAATTACAGATAAGCCTATTTGTCTGGTTATCATACATATGAGGAGAATAAATACTGAAGCAATTAGGAAATTTATTATTGATTGGATCTAAATTCAAATTGTTCAATACAAAATTGGGCAAAATCTATTTCGAAAATTGATACGTACAGTTTACGTTCAATGTTAAAGAGAAATGAAAGCATAAAGGCCAAAAAGGTTAGATTAGAAAAATTAAGAATAATATCTCAAAATCTTATTCTTTATCCGTAATAAAAAAAAACACTCATACTTCTTTTTTTTTCCGCAATAAAAAATATCTCATGATTCTATTCTTCCTCCCCAGTAAAAAATAATATCTCATAATTCTATTCTTTCTTCCCAATAAAAAATAATATCTCATAATTCTAGTGTTTCTCCTCAATAAAAAATATCTCATAATTCTAGTCTTTCTTCCCAATAAAAAATATCTCATAATGCTATTCTTTCTCCCCAATAAAAAATATCTCACAATTGTAGTCTTTCCACACACACATACACACACACACACACACACACACACACACACGCCTAAAAGAAATAATATCTCTTAATTCTATTTAACCTTAACATGTATTAACTGGCGTAGATTTTCATACAATCAAATATGAACCAAGTTTGAAGTCTACGTGACAACAATGTCCAAACTTATGGCTGATTATGTGATATAGACATTTTGCCTACTGTGTGACCTTGACCTTTGACCTTGACCTTCCCATTTTCAATACTTTCTAGCTTTTTACATAAGAGTAAATCCATGAGGTTTCATTACTCTACGTTTAAAATTGTGGCCAAGAAGCCGTTCATAAACAACCACACACACACACACAAACAAACAAAGAAACACGCAAACTCAAACAAACACAAAAATGGACGAAAACATAGCCTCCTTCCAATTTCGTTGACGGATATATAACAAAAAAGGGTAAATACAAATCCTCTTTCAAAATCCAACAGCAATGGTAATCAAAAGTCATTCTTCAGTGCCATAAAGCGGAGCCAGTTTATCATTTTAGGACCAGAAAATATGAATTTGAATAACGCTAACGACACGTATTCTCATTTGCCTTTGCAACTCGTGTATGTTTTTGGGTTATTCATGAAACTATTATAATTTCTCTGCAAAGATGAAAGTGGTGTTGATGGCCAAGTATTATTCAGTTTCATATATGGCACTGGTTAATTCATATTGCTTTAATACCAAAATGTAGAGACATTCTTGTTGATTTTCACGATAGAGTTTAAAATGGTAATAAATGGAAATTTATATTCTGAATTCCCACCATTATCCCTACATTAAGGGGTCGGTTGCCTGATCCGCCCTCTCAAATACTTCCAATAAAATATATCCTCTTTCACCAAACCTCTTCACTCCATATCATCGTTCACCTTATCTTCCCATCTAATTTATTACCTCCCTTTCGATCTTCTCTCCCTAGCAGGTTCCTCCAAAGCCCTCCTCAATCCCTTTCCACCATGTATTCTCAACACGTGTCCACACCATCTCAGTCGTGACACTAATATCACTTCTGTAATCTTTACCACGCCTGCCATCTTATTTCATCATTTTCCAACCTCTCAAGCAGTGATATTCCCATAATCCATACAGCATTCTCATTTCTGTTCTGTCAAACTTTTTTTCCACTTTTTGTCCTAGAGCCGACATTTCCCATCCATACATTAACATTGGAAATTTATATTACCTATTCTACATATAAATCCAGCTCTCGAAAAAATAGCACATTTAATGACAAAAAAAATATATCATACACTTGAAAGCAATTTTATGGATCTACCAACATCATTGTCACTCATGTTTACGATTAAAATTACTAGTATTACTAAAATTATCATTATTATCAAAATCATTAAAATTATAGTTACACTAGTATATGTATCTCTATCCTCGTTAAACTGCTCTTAGAGAATACGCTTGTATTCAAACATATATATATATATATATATATATATGTATATATATGTATATGTATATGTATATATACATATATATGTGTATATATATATACATACATATACATATATATATATATATATATATATATATATATATATATATGGAATCCTCTTAAGGAGTGGACCAAAATCATACGTTTTTCAACTTACTCGTACATTAATGTTGTCCATGGGAAATATTTACACATCGTAATGAAAATGATTAAGGCTTTCATCGAAAAACAATAAAGTCAGACAAATGGATACCAGAAGTGTCTTTTATAAATAATCACCATAGAGAAATCAGTCTTTTCACCAGAATATATATATAAAAAAATCCAAAATCTTTCCAAAATTATCACAAAAATTATGCAACCATAAACAAATATATGTTGGTTGCACTTAAATAACTTTAAAGATTTCTTCCTAGAGAGAGAGAGAGAGAGAGAGAGAGAGAGAGAGAGAGAGAGAGAGAGAGAGAGAGAGAGAGAGAGAGAGAGAGAGAGAGAGAGAGAGAGAGACAGAGAGAGAGAGAGAACCTAATTGTTTATTTACTGAAAATAAACAATAAAGGCTGTAATATTTGTTCCTTATCAAACTTAAATACATAAATCAACCTGAGTTTTGATAAAAGAAAACGCTTAAACTAAACAGAAACGAAAACAAAAAATCTTTTCTTCCGCAAAAATAGTTGGGCCAAACTTGGACTGCCGTATAATAACTCTGTAAAGTTTTTGATTGGAGCCGAGCCTTTCTCTAAAGATATAAAACATTATAAAAATTGAAATATTACACTTTACAATTGGCAAAAGCTAATCTCGTTATGCATGTTTCAGATTATGGCTTCCATAGAAGCGCCGAGTTCTCCTTTGGGTGCCATAGCTTCTGTTCCCTGGTCTTCCACTGTCTTGGGTTAGAGTTCTCTTGCTTGAGGGTACACTCGGGCA
The DNA here is from genome assembly GCF_036898095.1 of Palaemon carinicauda. Taxonomy (NCBI): domain Eukaryota; kingdom Metazoa; phylum Arthropoda; class Malacostraca; order Decapoda; family Palaemonidae; genus Palaemon; species Palaemon carinicauda. Next base: position 1,808,208 of record NC_090763.1, on the reverse strand, counting down.
CACTATTCTATCTTATTTCTCTTCCTCTTGTCTTGTTAAGGTTTTTACAGTTTATAAAGGAGATATTTATTTTAATGCTGCTACTCTCCTTAAAATATTTCCTTTCCTCACTGAGCTATTTTCCCTGTTGGAACCCCTGGACTTATAGCATCCTGCTTTTCCGACTAGGGTTGTAACTTAGCAAGTAATAATGATAATAATAATAATAATAACATCGCGACTTGAGACACCGAGACGTTTTCATAATTTAATGTCTTACCTCGATATACAATTCAGACTTTATTTTTCTCCTCCTGGCAAACTTTAGAATCTCATTTCTTTTCCTGGCCATTAAAGGATATAATGTAATAACCTGTTACCAATCTTGTCTTCAGGAGACGAAACTTCATTTTTTTACTTCTTCTTGTTTACTTGAGGCTTTGGGTAGAACCAGGCCTTGAGATAGCTCAAAATATAAAGGTGAACCAAAAATGAAAAATCATCCAAAGAAATGGTTTAATGATAATAAGAAAACTTTATGTAGAAAGAGCAACCAGAGATGCCAGAACTCCGTCAATGAAGATTGTCAACATTCTAATCAAGTCTACGGTCCGAGCTTCCCCTCTTTCATATATTGACTGTGAATGAATCTACTTTAATTCTGACATATACTGAAAGTTTCATCAAAATACATCCGTAATATTTTGAGTTAGTCTGGTAACATTCAAACAAACACACAGAGATAGTAACATTTTGAGTTAGGTTGGTAACACACAAACAAACACACAGAGGTAGTAACATTTTGAGTTAGGTTGGTAACACTCAAACAAACACACAGAGGTAGTAATATTTTGAGCTAGGCTGGTGACAATCAAAAAAACAGATAAAGGTAAAAACGTTACCTTTCAGGGGGCGATATCTAGTGGAAATAACGGGATAATAGACATATAAAACATCAACATAAGCAGCCGATTTCTAATTGTATCTCTAAAAACTTAACAAAAATACTCCGTTAAATAAAAAAAAAAAAAATCTCCACATAGGACGAACAATGACTAAAGTCAGCTAAATACAAAAAAGTATTAAATAATAGATAATCCACATAAACTCTAGGAGAAAAAAAAAACGGGGGAATAAAGAACATTATTAAGCGGGAGATGCCAGGTGCCATTAAAACGATGGATCAGGTGTAACGGGGTGTCGTTACGACCCTTATTTCAACCAACACAGAGTAGGTCGTTCCCATAGAGGATCCTGGACGACCACCGGTTTTGTGTTTGTTGGATCTTTGTTGTTTACGAGTACAGTTGGCTTCATTAATTCCGGTACACCTTTTTTGAAGCCTGCTTATGAATGGCAAAGGCAAGGGACAGTGATATTACCTTATTAATCAGGACAATACCGTAGAGGCTGACCATATATACATCTGATCAGCGCTAAAGCCCGGTCTCCACCAAAGTTAGGATCAGGGAGGGCCAGGCAATGGCTGTTGATGACTCAGCAGGTAGACCTACAGGTTCCCTCCAGAATCCGCTATCCTTAGCTCAAAAGGATGGTGAGGTTGCAGAAACTAAACGAACTAACAAGTTTGAGCGATTACCAGGCAGAGACGTTATCAATATGCCACAACCACAGCTGTATGCTGTAGCAGGTAACGCTGTTTTTACCAAAAGCGAAACTGTCAAGCAAAGTCGTTAATCTTGTAAACACGTCATCAAAAGCACTTTAATAATTTCACAAGGTGCTGTATAGAAAAACATTGTTATTGTTAAATATATATAAAAAAAATGTTTTTAATCATAGGTTTAAAAGCTCACAGATTATGTTTTACGGGAAGTGTTGCCAATGCTTTCAATTTTGCTAAAGAAAGAGTTACCTATGACAACATACGACTAGACGTCTCCTCAGGTTCTAGTGAAGTGTACCATAATTAGTAAAGCCAACTGTACCATCAACACGAGACCGTTTGTTATTTTGCATTTCCTAGTTTGTCTTCGAGTTACCATTGGAAATAGAGATTTTTCATTAGATGGCGATAGTTAGTAAGGTTGCAGACATCTTGCTGTCATGAAATACTAGCAATTTTAACTGATAAAATCTTTATACTTCTTACCTTATAATCGAAATTCTTTTTGAAATTTAAAAGGGATTATTATCATTAACTAATCGTAACCCTTGGCATGCATATATCATGCTGAAATTAATCTAAATTGGCATACATATTGTCTAACGCGGCTCTTTTTATAGCTGATACAGTATATGAAAGATCATTTCTAATGTTGTTACCATAAAAAAAAAAAATTGTACTTGTTCATTACTTCTCTAGCACTTTATTTCTTTTCCCCACTGGGCTATTTTTCCTGTTAGAGCTCAGGCTTATAGCATCCTGCTTTTCCAACTAGTGTTGTAGCTTAGCTAATAATAATAATAATAATAATAACAATAATAATAATAATAATAATAATAAAAGAAAAAAAATAATGATAATAATAATAAAAATAATAATAATAATACATTTAACTCGAAAACTATCATATATTCTTTTACCTGAGGTAAAATCTCGTTTTTCCCTTTTAACTGATTGCAAACAATTGATTATCGGCCACATAAAGTTGCATTTAATCTGAGGTTTAAGTTATTCGAGTTAACTTGCAAACTAGTAATCTTGGTTATTTGTTATGGAATACCAAAACATTCATCTCTCTCTCTCTCTCTCTCTCTCTCTCTCTCTCTCTCTCTCTCTCTCTCTCTCTCTCTCTCTCTCTTTCTCTCTCTCTCTCTCTCTCTCGTGGAAGAAATAGCGTTCCCATATTGTATTCTTGACACGAGTCCAAATTCTTTGATCATACATTTCCATTCCAATATATCTTTTCGAATATATGTAAAATTTATTTTCTACCCACAGCTCAACGTTTCTATTTCCCAAATTGCTGGGGGGGGGGAGGGAATGTAATCGCCCACTATTCTTTTCCTCACTTTCCTCCAGTAGCAAAACCTTCCCCTCAGATATTTACATGGTGGGTTTTAAGTTAATAGGAGACCAATTTCCCTTCCGTAATATTTTATTATGATCGGGGGTGCCTTTTTCATTAAAATTCATCCACTGGATCTAGAAGTAATATATGGAAACTGTCTATAAAATTCACCCATTGGATCTAGAAGTAATCAATGGAAATTGTCTGTAAAATTCATCTATTGGAACTAGAAGTAATCCATGATAATAATCTATAAAATTCATCTATTGGATCTAGAAGTAATCAATGAAAATTGTCCATAAAATTCATACACTGGATCTAGAAGCTATCTATGAAAATTGTCTCAGACTACAAAATAAATAAGTAAATAAATTGTAAATTGTAAAGCAGGGTTACTTGCCATGAATACTGGAACTTAATCTATTCTTTAGAAAATGAGTTCTTCAAAATGCTATAATGTTAACTGCCAGCAACTATTGATTTTCCAGCGGAGGTAAAGTACAAGAGTAAAGTATAAGGGCGTGGGAAATTTTCTTCTCAACACTATGTGTAATTGTTGGAGCGAAAATACAAGCTTTGAAACTACTTCAAAAAATATTTCGTTCACATAAAAAGATAACGAAAGACCGCATACACATAATCATATATAAATACATACTATATATATATATATACATTATATATATATATATATATATATATACATATATATACATAATGCAGAAATACACACATACATATACAATATATAGTTTATATATAAATAAATATCATATATATATATATATATATATATATATATATATATATATCTATATATATGTATATATTATATATATATATATTATATATATATATATTACATATACATACATATATACATATATATATATATATATACATATATATATATATATATATATATATACATACTATGAGATATCAGCAAGTAATAAAACAGACTCTCCTTTAAGATATAACTCTACTTTTGCTAATTTGGTAAACAACTACGCTTACTTGTTTACGTACCTTTGTCCATCTTTTAAATGAGCAATAAACAAATAATTTGTTAGAACAAGTCGACACTTTTCCTTGATATAAGTTATATAATTAACGTCAAGGCACACAAAATCCACACTAAAACCTAAGAAGCAACTAAGTCCATTTTCTAACAAGATCTTGGTTTTCATCTATGGAAATCGCCAAGGAGACAAAACGTACACCACGCACACACAACACCAAAAGCAACATTTATCCCGTTTTCTAATATAATTTAAGGGCTTTTTATTACATCTGATTTTATGTCATCTTCGAACATACATTAATTTTTTTTTTTTTGCACAAAACACTGAAAGCTTTCGGGTGCACCATGAACACAACATCAACATCAATGTCAATAGCAATATCAACAACATCCAGAACAGCCAAGACTAATGGCAGTCACACAATCATTTTTCCAGGCACCTATTCAAGCATATTGTCGCCACACTTTGTACAATATAGCCAGATTTAATTATTTTCAATTGGTGTCAGATAGGAAGCCATTGGCAAGACTACCTTTATTGACTACTGAGTACAACGTCTGGCGCCAAGAAGCCACCGGATGCCGTAAGGCGTAGTCGTGTGACACCACTGTACTGGAGCCAATCTTACGCAGATGTAACGACAGCATCTGAGCCATCAACTGCGAGCTAATGGGGTTGTTAATGGGGGTGAGGGGAGTGAAGGGGATTTGGGTTAAATTAGTGAGGGGAGTCTTTTAATTTAATCTAACAGCCATCATTTAACACCAAAGAGCGAAGACACTGAGTGAGTTTTCATTTTCTACGCAGCCTCTAACAGGAACAGGACCAACTAAAAAGCCACCTGTCAATCAGTCAGTCAGTCAGCCAGATCGCCAACAATCACAACTACTACTGGAGGTTATTGAAGGCCAACAAGATTGTGACAACAACAAATAGGCAGCAATAACACCTACACCAAAAAAAAATTATAAAAACAACAATGTAAACAATAACATGGAACAAAACTAAAAGGACACAGGTAGCAACGTTCAGGGAGACCAGGTACAAGTAATTGGAACCAGGTACTCACCCGAAACTACCATTATTCACAACTCATCTCGCTGGAAATAAAAGGAGGAGGAGTCGCCTTCCAAAAAACCACACACACAACCACCACTGGAAAGCAGTAGAACACCCGTACAAAAAAGACATCTCCGGGAACCACATATGACGTTTTGAAAAAAAAAAAAAAAAAAAAAAAGTGACTTCAAAAGAAAATAGATGATTTTACCCTGATTACTGATAATTATAATCTCCCTGTGGTAAAATGGTGGCACGTGGAAAGAGCCAGTGTCAAGATCAATAAGAGATTTATAAATAGACACAAATAGATACAAAAATAGACAGAAAAAAAGCAGGTACTCACCTCTTCATTCTTCTTGCTTCCGCCTCCTCCTCCTCCGCTTTCGCCTCCGCTCTGAACACTGTTCATCTCGGGTCTGTTTCTTTGTAGATTTCGATATTCAAAGTTATTCCAGCCGCCTTAGTCCCGATTTTGATTCGATTTTTGATTGAAGGATTGTGCAGTTGATCTGAGAAACCTTTTAAGGGGATAAGGGAGATCTTCTTGCTTTTGATCTATCTCATTCCTATTTTGATACGTTTTTTTTAATTCTCGGTTTGAGATGAGAATCTTACAGGGATGTTAACAATGACACTTTTGAAAAGGTATACAGAAGTCTATCTAAAACCACGAACTATTCACACTAATGAGGTGCCTAGGTCAGAGGTTACATAATGAGTCAGAAATAGAAACACTCGCTGGTGAGTCACTTATTGACCTGACAGCTTCATTCTCGAAGAAATTTCTTTTTTTCCCTCACTTGTTATGGCTCCATCCTCATACCTGAAAGACAGAAGATAAAGACGTTAGTGTTTTGTGGCATCAAATAAACTTTAAATAAATCTGAAATGGTTAGTATCGGCCATATACATGGCCTCATGATATTATCATACATTCTTGATGTATACTATTTTTTCTATTAAACATTATATTAAAACGCTATCACACCATAGAGGACGGCTAATGTTTTCCTTAAATAGAAAGTATTTACAAAGTACTGAATATATTTCTTATCAATACTTCTACGACGATATTGAATAAGAAGCCTTTATTCTTCCTAGGCCTCAATGCCATCAGCCCTAGAGAGAGAGAGAGAGAGAGAGAGAGAGAGAGAGAGAGAGAGAGAGAGAGAGAGAGAGAGACTGCCCAACAATCCCCTCTATGGACAAATTGGAAACAGAACAATCAGCATCTGGTCATTTAATTTAATAATCATTCGTTTGTAACAATGTTACAATAATTTCACCGGGTTTTTACTAAATACATTTTCACTCATCAACAAATCAACTGTGTATAGCCTTAGAATATTTATGAGTTTTTTCATGAATATCCAAAAAGATGTTTCTAATGTTCACTCGTTCTCCCTGGAAACTTGGTCTTATAAGTTGGACCACAAAATACTTTGCAGCAGTTCCTTGAACGCAAGTCTCCCAAAGCTTAGTTTCTTCAACGTGAGCCACCTAATGGTATGTGCAGGAAAATGCTTGCATCTCTCTCTCTCTCTCTCTCTCTCTCTCTCTCTCTCTCTCTCTCTCTCTCTCTCTCTCTCTTACTAAAGAGGAACCACACCACGCTATCACCAATTGCATCCAGGTTGACTCGAGATGCAGCTAAACTACACCCGCTCTCTTTCTAAGCATTGATACATGCAGAGATATCTGCTTACACCCATGTATATAAACTGGAAACGCACAAACAAACAAATGCACATATCGAGTTGCTATATACAGTGAAGATACGCCCACACACCTATATACAGTGTATATATATATATATATATATATATATATATATATATATATATATATATATATGCGTGTGTATATAAATAAATAAATATATATATATATATATATATATATATATATATATATATATATATATATATATGCGTGTGTGTATGTGTGTATATATATATATACACATATATGTGTGTGTATAATATATATATATATATATATATATATATATATATATATATATATATATATATTGTGTGAGAGTGGTAAGAATAAAAGGAAAAATCTGGTATTAAGGCTTTACTAACTTTCAGTATTCGAACATTAAGTCGATCACAATATTATTTTCATCTGTGTGTGTATTGAGGAAAAGAGAAAGGGTAGTTTTCGCAAACAATGAAAATGAGTGTGACGAATAAGAAAATGATCCTCTAGCATAAGAACCAATAGCAAACATCAGAGAGAGTGACGGTGAGAATGCTATATGAAATAATGCTGCAGGAAAGTCAGAAGTAACAATAGAAATAGTTAAGGCATTGGTAAATCGAGGCAAAGAGTGAGTGCATACACTATTGGAAAAGATCTAAGATACAGAGGAAATCCCAAGGGACTGGGAAGATAGTTGATTATCCAATTGTACAAACTAAAAGGAAATGTGATAAACTATGGGAACCACATAGGACTTAGTATTCAAGACACTACAAAGAATAGTAGAAGGAAGGATGAGTTGATAGATATACATGATATCAGCTGAGGTTTATGAAAGGAAAGAGTCTGTGCATGCTATCTTTATAGTAAGACAAATCGAAGTGAAGTATCTAAATGGAAAAAGGACATTTTACAGGTGTTTTTGTGGATCTTGAAGGTTAGTTCATTGGTAATTGGTAATTGAGGATGATGTATGAAGGGACAAGAACCACAGTGGTGACAAAATGTGGGGAAACTGAGCTATTCCCTATGGAGGTTGGCCTCCATCAGGGATCTGCTTTGAGTCCAATCCTGTACCTCGTTATAAACACTGTCATCAGAATTAAGGAACAACGAAGAATGGTTGGAAATGATGTATGCTGATGGATTAGTCATTATAACAGACACAGAAGAATTGCAAGAACGATTTTTTAGCATGGAAAGGAGACCTAGAAAAGAAAGGATTTAAGGTGAATCGGAAAGACCGACTAAGAGACACGAAAAAGTAAAAATTCAAGTAAAGTATGATGCAGTGCTAAAATGGAACTATGAGTTTAACTCCTTTGGATCAATAATGTCAGAGGAGGAATTGAAAGAAGCATGGCGCAAAAAAAAAAAAAAAAAAAAAAAAAAAAAAAAAAAAAAAACAGAGAAGTATATAACTGGAGTTGTTTTGGATAAGAAACTGCCATTAAGGCTCAAAATGAAAATTCATAAGATTAAATGGGGCAGAAACTTGGCCACTAAAGGGGAAAAAGTAAATGTCGGAAAAAAAAAACACCGAGATGAGGATGGTGAGATGGACTGCCGGTGACTAAGGGTAAGAATAGTCTATGGAATAATATGTACTGTAAATGAGACGGCTGGGGAAGCTTGATTGATATACTATGGCCATGTAATAAGGGATGAGGCGGATCCAATCAAGAGCGCTATGAACATGCCAGTGATGGGGAGGAGGAGTGTGGGGCGTCAGCAGATCAGATGGATGGATGTTGTGAGGAGAGATATACGAGAGATGAGGCAGGGGAAGAAGATGCAAGTAATACAGTAGAAATAGGTGAAGAAAGCTGGCACGAGCGGCCAACCCGCGGCCGACCCTGCTATACTGTGGGCCTAATAAGGTCGAAAGAAGAAGAAGCTGTATATTTTTGTTGTCTACTGATTTAGGTATTCAGAAATTCAATCCTAATTAAGGAAAACGTTTCAACTTGTTGATTGTGAATCGTTTCACAGTATCATTAATATTACTCTTAGTTTTGCGTTACTGATTCTAATACTGACCTGAACAAAAGTTCCATAGGAAAAATAATGTTGAGTAACATAAGTAATACACACATACATTATATTCACGTCTGTAAAGATTACCAGAGATTATCCAAAGAGAATAGGTAACCCAATAAGGTTAGTATTATGGTTTTTCTTCCTCTTCTTTCTTCGTCAATTCCATCAATACCGCTTTCAAAATCTCCTTTTCCTTACTTGAGATGAGGTCCATACATCACCGGAATATAAAGAAAAAATATTCCAATTTGAAAACGAGGATGTGAAAAGATATGTAGGATAAGAAAAATATTGTTTTCAATAAAAAAAAAATCTTTGTGACAAATAAAAAAATCTCTTAGACTTCTCCACAGCACCAATTGACAAATATTTCGATCATTAATAGTACTGCACAAAAATGAAGGAAAGTCAGCAGCAGCTCTCAAGCAAAGAAAATTATTATTATTATTATTATTATTATTACTATTATTATTGTTATTATTAATAGCTAAGCTAGATGCTATAAGCCCAAGGGCTACAGTACGGAAAAATAGCCCAGCGAGGAAAGGAAATAAGGAAATAAACAAACGATATGAGAAATAATGCACAACTAAAATAAAATATTTTCAAAATAGTAACATCAAATTAGATATTTCCTATATATACTATAAAAAACACTTATGTCAGCCTGTTCAACATAAAAAACATTTGCTGCGAGTTTGAAGAACTAAATATTAGTATATACATTTTCGTGAATAAAGAGAATCACCCGTAATATTCGTGAACGGATAATCCCCAGCAAAGTCTATAAAAAGAGAACCACAAGCGGTGTTTAAGAAAAAGAGAATTACCAGCAATATTTGTCAAAAGGAGTCACTAGCAACTCACAAAAAGTGAATCACCAGCAATATTCGTCAAAAAGTCACTAGCAACGCACAAAAATTGAATCACCAGCAATATTCTTCAAAAAGAGTCACTAGCAACGTACAAAAATTGAATCACCAGCAATATTCGTCAATAAGAGTCACTAGCAACTCACAAAAAGTGAATCACCTATAATATTCGGCAAAAAGATTTAAAGCCAACCACAAAAAGTGAATCACCTGCAATACTAAACAAATAGAGAATAGCTAAAATTATGTGTCAAAAAGAAAAATACCAGCAATACTAGACGAGAGAACAATCACCAGCAATACTACACAAAAAGATCATCACCAGCAAGAAGAGAACCAGCAACAAAACTCCATAAAAATGAAACACAAAATCCCAACATGAGAAGAATAAAATTCGCTCCCCAAAAAGGCATCCATAAAGGAGCTATTAGTTACTCTCTATCTTGGCCAAGGGTGACATTTGCTCTCTTTGAGGGAGCGCTCTAAGCCCCTGGCCCGTGAAGATTATGTCCCGTGGGAATAAGCCCATCTTCCTCGTGTAGATATCATGGTAATAGTGAGGGGATCGTCAAAGATGAGTTTTAGGAAATACAAAGAGATGCAAAAAGGGAAAAAGAAAGGTTATTGGCAACAGATGGGATGCGATATATAGATTTTCGAATTATTATTATTGATATTATTATTGAGACACAATCATTGAACAGTCCCTGAAAAGCTTGAGCAATTTTGAATAAATCTTTTCTTTATAAGGTAAACATAATAAATATACATCATATATATATATATGTATATATATATATATATGTTTGTAAATTACCAGTGAAGCTACAACCTTAGCTGGAAGAGCAGGATGCTCTATACCCAAGGGCTCCAACAAGGAAAAAACCCCGGTGAGAAAAGGAAATAGAATACAGTACACACACACACATAAACACTCGTATACACTCACACACACACACACACACACACACACACATATATATATATATATATATATATATATATATATATATATATATGTGTGTGTGTGTGTGTGTGTGCACGTGTGTTTGTGTGTGTATATAATAACAGTAACTCCTAGGTCTAGATAATAACACTATCCATTGACGTTAGTTGCAACGTTTGTTACAAAATCAATTAAAATCATTCAAAATCATACCCTATGTATCCAGAATATTAATATAGAAGTAATACAATCAAAATGAAAATATTTGAAGAACACTAAAAACATTAAATTTCAAGCTAGATAGGTCATTTTCACAGCCTCTTACCTCTGCCATTCATGAGCGGAATTTAAAACCTTTAAAAAGATCTATGGCAACCACGCTATTTCTTAACTAATCCTGGAATATTCCAGGAAGGGACAGAATGCTGATTAATGCAGCGGGAATCTACGGTGGCATAGATTGAAATTCATTGTAGTTCTCGTACACGGCGGAGCGAGGAATCTCCCACCCGGAGGATTAATAAATTCCCTGGTGTCTCAGTTAGTAATTGAATGTTGGTTCATTCATTTGTTTGGATGTGTAGGTGGGAATGTGTTTGTGTGTGGAAGAGTGTGTTTCTCTGTGTGTATTATATGTATATTCACTTGCGTCTACGACGGTGATTGAATGTGTACTAGTGTATTTGTTTGAACTGGTATGATGCGTCATTGTGGCCTATGTATGGATTCTCCTCGTGAATCGAAATTATAATATGCTATATATATATATATATATATATATATATATATATATATATATATATATATATATATATATGTGTGTGTGTGTGTTTGTGTGTGTGTGTGTGTGTGTGTGTATTTACGACATTGAAAATCTGAATAAATTTCAAAGAAACAGAGCTAGGGGAGCTATGTGTATGTGTATATGCGAGTGTCCTCTCTCTCTCTCTCTCTCTCTCTCTCTCTCTCTCTCTCTCTCTCTCTCTCTCTCTCTCTCTCTCTCTCTGCAGTTATCAGTACTATCCTACTTCGATAGCTTATTTTGTCTGTTTATCAAAATTCAACTTTAAATTTTGGGTATTTTGTCATACTATTGGTTTCTTTTTTTTTCTCTCTCTCTCTCTCTCTCTCTCTCTCTCTCTCTCTCTCTCTCTCTCTCTCTCTCTCTCTCTCTCAGTTTTGTATCTGTGTGCCGGTGAGTGATTACACTTTTGCGACACTATAAATATCATGATTTAACGCGGATAACAAAAGGCTATCGAGTGCAATATAGCTACAAGTTTTCGTGAATAGTCAGTGATTAGTTTGAGGTCGGAGAAGTGGGATAAAACGTCGGCATAGAATAGTTATCTTGTGAATTACTAAAAATCTAATCAAGATGGCTATGTACAACACGGGCAAGGCTTGGAGAGACATCGCTGGACTCAGCAAAAATAAATTCCATGAGTTGGCGAAACAGGAGCTCGACCGTCTGATAACAGAGGTCACTAGTAACGTCAACCAATGTGACGGAAAAATATTCGCAGACATATTGAAACAATATGATCCAATAAACTGGAGCAAATCTGCGGAAAACATCAGCAAAATAATAGAAGAAATTCCAAAGAAAATCCAAGTGTAAGAGACTCTACCCGGACCTACATAATTTTAGGGAAGAGCAAGAACAAGAAAAAATAGAAAAGGATATAGTCTGCAATATGCTGAAAAGAGGGAATTGCAGATTTGGCGAAAGATGCTACTACAAGCATCCAAAGATATGCCATTATTATGAAATATATGGTAAATGTGCGTATTTAGACGGATATGGAGACGAATGCAGAGATCTCCATCCAAAAATATGCAAAAACCTAAAAGAAGGAAAAGGATGCATTTACAACAAAAAATGTCGATATATGCATCCTGCAACCATGAATGAAAGTAAGAAAACTCAGCAAACTGAAAAGAAAAATGAAAGCAAAAAAGAAACAAAAAAAGAAACAAAAAAGCAGGCCGTGTATATACCGCGCTTTGAACCAAGAGCCCCAAGATATGAGGCCTTTCAACCCAAACCTGCACATTTAGAGCCCAACTACAAAGAATGCATCTATAATGCCAGGGGTTGGTGCAGATATGGGGACAGTTGCAGGTATACACACAAATAAATATGAAGGCGAAAGAGCAAATATAATAGAAAAGTTGGATTTTTTAATGGCAGAATTCCGGGAAATGAAGAAAAGAACATCATATCAGAACAGGAAGGAAGCATGGGAGAATCCATATTATTACCAATATTAAATAATGGGGATGAAACACAAACCATAATAGTAATGAATGCACAGGGTTTAGTCACGAGTAACTCTAAAAGGAAAATAGAGTTCTTAGAAGAAATAACCCAAATTGAAAAAATAGATATATTAAATATAAGTGAAACATGGTATTCCCAAGAGACTGGCAGTGATGACCAGATAAAGGGTTTCCAAACTTATAGATCAGACAGAAAAAATAGGAATCAAGGGGGAACCGCAATATATGGAAGAGACATAAATCAAGGAAAAGTATGTGAAAAATACAGCAACACAGAATGTGAATTGATTGCGGTAGAATTTGAATTTGAAAAACTAATGAATATTGTAGTTTACAGACCCCCAAACACTAAGGAGTTTGACATAATAATAGAAAAAAATTGATGATATATGTAGAAACCATAAAGACTGGAATATACTCCTATCCGGAGATTTTAACTTTCCTTTCGTGGATTGGAAAGAACGGATAGAAGAAAGTGGTTGTATGTATACATATAAAAAAGTTAGTAATAGTAGCGCAGAAGATAAGAGGCAATTTGAAAAGCTTCAAGATATGCTATTAGAACATAATATGCAACAAATAAACCACATTCCAACAAGAAAGGAAAATGTCCTAGATCTATTATTTGTGAATGAGGTGAATTATGTTAAAGAAATAATAGTGTATAACACGGGAATTTCAGACCACAATGTCATAGAATTGATAGTTCATTCCAAAGCAAGTGATCACAGAATTAATAAAAGCACAAAACTTTGGGAAGGATATGGAAAATATAACTTTTACAGTAAGAATATAAAATGGTCAGAAATAAATGAAGAACTGAATAAAGAATGGAAAAATGTATTTATAAGTGATAATATACAGGTAAATACGGATATACTGTACAAAATACTGGAGAAAATTGTTGAAAAATATGTACCGAAAAAAAACAATAAACAAAAGACGTACATACCAAGAGACAGAAGGATCTTATTTCAGAAAATTAAAAAGTGGAAGAAAAATCTTGCAAAAGAAAAAAATGTGTGGAAAATGAGGGAAATAAAATGTATGATAGAAAATGCAGAACAAAAGATTATACAGTCGAAAGAAAATGAAAAAAGGGACTTAGAAGAAAGGACACTTCAAAATATAAAAAGAAACCCCAAAGTACTTTACTCCTATGCAAAAAAGATGAATAAAAAGAGAATAGAAATAGGCCCTCTAAGAATTGAAGGACGGCTAACGAATGAAAAAAAGGAAATATGCAACATATTAGCAGAAAAATATAAGAGTGAGTTCACGCCAAGAATTGCGAATGAGAATAATGAAACAGAAATGAGAGAAGAAAATGTTGAATATCTAACGGATATAGATATTAATGAAGCAGATATTGTCACGGCTATAAACGAAATTAAAAATGGATCGGCAGCCGGACCAGATGGAGTTCCAGCGATTTTGTTAAAAAAAACTGCAAACACTATCGCGAAGCCACTTGCAATACTGCTAAGACAGAGTATAGATATGAGCGAGATATATGTTAAACATAAATTAGCTTATATAACCCCTATCTTCAAAAGTGGATCAAGACTAGAGGCAAGCAATTATAGACCTGTTAGTCTAACATCACATATTATGAAAGTGTATGAGAGGGTAATAAAAAATAATTTGTTTAATATGGGTCAACACGGTTTCGTACCTGGAAAAAGTACACAGACCCAACTGATAGCTCACTATGAAAACATATACAATAATATGATAAATGAAAAAGACACAGATGTGATCTATCTAGATTTTGCAAAAGCCTTTGACAAGGTAGACCATAACATATTGGAGAAAAAAATGAGAAAGCATAATATTGTGGGAAAGATAGGAAAATGGGTAAAAGAATTCCTGCAAAACAGAAAACAGATAGTGGTTGCAAATGACGAGAAATCAGATGAAGCCCAGGTAATATCTGGTGTGCCCCAAGGTACGGTATTAGCTGCACTGCTATTTGTTATTATGATCTCAGACATAGACTGTGATGTTGAAAACTCCGTAGTGAGAAGTTTCGCCGATGACACAAGAATAAGTAGAGAAATTACTTGTGATGAAGATAGGAACTCACTACAAAGAGATCTAAACAAAATATATGAATGGGCGGAGATAAATAGGATGGTATTTAACTCCGATAAATTCGAATCAATAAATTATGGAAACAGAGAAGGAATGGTGTATGCATACAAGGGACCTAATAATGAGACAATCACAAACAAGGAAGCAATTAAAGACCTTGGTGTAATTTTAAATAGGAATATATGCAACGACCAAATAGCAACACTGTTGGCTAAATGTAAAGCAAAAATGGGAATGTTATTCAGACAATTTAAAACAAGAAAAGCTGAACACATGATTATGCTTTACAAAACTTATGTGCGTAGTACACTCGAGTACTGCAATGTGATATGGTACCCACACTACCAAAAGGATATTGCGCAAATAGAGAGTGTACAAAGGTCCTATACTGCTAGAATAGAAGAAGTTAAGGACCTTGATTACTGGGAAAGACTGCAATTTTTAAAACTATACAGTCTAGAAAGGAGAAGAGAACGCTACATGATAATACAAGCATGGAAGCAAATAGAAGGAATTGCTGAAAACATCATGGAGCTTAAAGTATCAGAAAGAGCAAGCCGAGGTAGATTAATAGTGCCAAAAAGCATTCCAGGTAAACTGAGAAAGGCGCACAGGACATTAATCCACTACGCACCAGCATCGATAATGCAGCGACTATTTAATGTGCTGCCAGCTCATCTAAGAAACATATCAGGAGTGAGCGTAGATGCGTTTAAAAATCAGCTCGATAAATACCTAAGATGCATCCCAGACCATCCAAGACTGGAAGATGCAAAATACACCGGAAGATGTATTAGCAACTCTCTGGTGGATATACGAGGTGCCTCACACTGAGGGACCTGGGGGAACCCAAACAAAAAATAAGGCAATAAGGTAAGGTAAGGCTCTCTCTCCTTGCTTTGTTTCTTTGAAATTTATTCAGATTTTCAATGTCATAAATACAAACACATATACATGTAATATATTTATATATATATATATATATATATATATATATATATATATATATATATATCATATGTATATATGCATGTATTTATGACATTGAAAATCTGAATAAATTTCAAAGAAACAAAGCAAGGAGAGAGAGAGAGAGAGAGAGAGAGAGAGAGAGAGAGAGAGAGAGAGAGAGAGAGAGAGAGAGAGTATATATATATATATATATATATATATATATATATATATATATGCGTCTGTGTATGCATAACATTCCAACAATTCAGATATACTTTCATATTAAATATATAAAAAAACGTATGTGCAAACTGTAAAGCAACTCTACTAAAACCAAAAATTAGAGCGACCAAAAAAAGTGGATATTAATTAAATTCTAAACTCATAAGAGCTCTGGAATTAGTGTAATTAATCACGAAACAAATATCTTCAATATTTTTTCCACTGGAAATTGTTACAATTATAATACACCAATTTGTTTCGTTGCATATGCGATGGAAAGGTGTTTATTCATCGCGCTATTTAATTTTAACCTTTTTCACTCATTACATCACGAGCAAGAAAAATACATTGTTCATTAACCTACTAACAACACATACATACATACATACATACATGCATACATACATATATACATACATAAACACACACATATATACATATATAAATATATATATATATATATATATATATATATATATATATATACAAACATACATACACATACATACATACATACATACACATGCATACATAAATACATATATACATACATAAACACCCATACATATATTTATATACATATAGTGTATATATCATATATACATGCATTTTTATACATACATACATACATACATACATACATATACTGTATATATGTATATAAAATACACACACACATATATATATATATATATATATATCATCATCATCATCATCATCATCATCTCTTCCTACGCCTATTGACGCAAAGGCCTCGTAACTGACCAAATCCATAGAGGATTCATCGGCTAGATACATCAAAGGATAGCCAGTTTTTTGTGATGCGCAGTGGCTATATAACTAAGGCAAGAGATCTCTGCCGGTCCATACTAATTATAGTAAGATCATCCGTCAGGCATCAGAAGTAGAAGCCGAAAAAATATCTTGTTTATTGTCTTTTCCGTGTCTTTATATCTATATACATATGTGTGTATGTATATATATGTATATATATACGTGTGTGTGTATGTATATATATACATATATATATATATATATATATATATATATATATATATATATATATATATATATATATAGATATGATAGAAGATTTGAAAACCTCCGTTTCCTAAAATAAATTCTAACTGTGTAGGAGAGAGAGAGAGAGAGAGAGAGAGAGAGAGAGAGAGAGAGAGAGAGAGAGAGAGAAATCTTTCCTATCTTCTCTATAGTTGTGCTACCTCCCCTGTAAAAATAACATCTCTATAACAGGAAATTTTCAGTACTACATCGTGTGCGTATATATATGTATGTATGTATATATATATTATATCTATACATATATATATATATATATATAACGGATTTTGAGCGAAGCGAAAAATCTATTTTTGGGTGAGATAGCCATGTCGTCCTGATGGAAGTTCCTATAGGGTAGCTTCCTAGGGTATATTACAACTACGGCGATATTCCCAGAGAATTTACCTTAAGGTACCAGAATTCTAACTCCTGGAGCGAGTATCCCTCATGAAAGGGATATCGCGACATATCAGAGGACGTATTCTAGACACGTCACATGGCAATCTACGACCTGAACAGAGATTCGTCTCGTAGGAGGGAGATTGACGAGATACGAATTCGGGAAAGAAAAAGGGGAGCCGCTCCCAAGGCTTCCCTATCCCCCGATTCGTATGCGTGCCTGGCGCCAATCCTGGCGCCATCTGTATTCCTTGTAGCGTACACGAGGTGCTACAGATACTGTATGTAGGGAGGGGTCCTACAGCCCTTTCTTAGAAAGGCAAGGGCGGGTCCATCAGGACGACATGGCTATCTCACCCAAAAATAGATTTTTCGCTTCGCTCAAAATCCGTTTTTTGGGCTCAAGCCATGTCGTCCTGATGGAAGTGTACCAGAGCATTACTGTATCTGTGGATTCTCAGAACGTGCCGTACTCCCCGGAGGTAATTTTTTCCCGGTCGACTAGACCTAGAGACCTAAGATGTTACCGTTATACATCTTTTCAACTAACTATAAACTATGTTAGAGCTTCCTGCCCCCTACAGGGAAGAGTCCTACTAGACTCTGGAAAAGTCTCGAAGAGTACATATATCTATGTACGAATACCAGGCAAGCTAATATAGTGGTCTCGCCCTATATTAAGTAAAGCATAGTTTGTAAAGGACCACTGCGTCAATATGAAATATCGACCAGTTTTCCGCACAATACTTGTATTGGCCAAAGGTTTTATATCCGCATAGGAGGAAAACCAATGCAACATAGCTTGCATAAAGGAACAATTCTTTTAGAATTATCCCAGATAAGGTACATAGAATGAATGCTCAATTATACCAGTAAATTGACACAGGTGAAGGAGACGCAAGGTTCTCAAGAACCAGATTATTGACAGGCAATAAATAGACAGGTTAACCACAATTATATATATATATATATATATATATATAAGAAGAGGATAACCCAAAACTTTAAGCATAAGTATGATAGTAAACAGGGCTTGTTTGTCTGAAAGAAAAACATTAGATGCCACTTTTAAGATACCGAGGTATCAAAGTCATAAAAGCCTGTATTACAAATCAATGACATTAGCGTTAGAAACGCTCGGCACACATGTCTGCACTTATGCTAGGTTCACCTTCGGAAATGGAACAGTCTGGATGGGCAACACAGTGCCCTCACTTAGTTTGTAGTACAGTATGTAACTACACACTCACCCTGGAATTAATCGTCCCAATTAAGACCACTGTTCCTCGCAGAGTTAAACAGTAGGGTTAACACCGCGACCCACTGCTACCACAGATTTCTTTTAGTTCCTCTACTTGCTTCGCATAGTGGCGAAAGAACACTCTGGAAGACTTCCAGTCAGTGTATGAACGGAGATGTTCAAAATCCATGCAATTAAAGAAATTTAAGAATGAGGCAACTTTCCTCGGATCGTGACCTGCGGGTGTATTGTCAGGATCCGCTCTGCGAATAAAATATGTGATTTTTGCTCTGAGTTGATTCAGAGATAAATTTGAGCCTGATGTTTCTCCCCTGAATAGTTGACCACCCTTGAAGTCTGAAGTTCTATGAAGATAGACCTTTAGGCATTCTACTGGACATAGAGATGAATCTTCTTTCAGAGGGCAGATTCTCCAGGGACCCCACCTGTTGGTGGGTAACTCATTCTTGGCGAGAAACGTAGGATCCGGAAACAGGTTCAGTTCTTCCCCATCCAGGAACTGAACACGACCTGCCTCTCTCGAGAGGCTACAATTTCACTAACCCTGGCCCCGGACGCGAGTGCAAATTAGGAAAATAACTTTTTGTGTCAAATCCCTTAACGCACATTCTTCATTGCTCAACAGAGAAGCGAAATGAAGAACTTGTCTAAAGACCATGAAATGGGCTTTGGAGGTGCTGAAGGTCTGAGCCTAGCACAGGCTTTCGGGACTTTATTAAAGATCTCGTTACCTAGGTCGACCTGGAAGGCATATAGAATGGGTCTTGTCAAAGCAGACTTACACGCTGAAATTGTGTTCGCTGCCAACCCTTGACCATGGAGGTGGGGAAAAAAGATAAGCAGAAGTCTGTCAAGATCTCCTGCGGAATCTTCGCCTTGACAAAAGGCCACCCATTTTCTCCAAGATGACTCATATTGCCTTCTAGTAGATTTGCATTTATATTCCTCAATGAAGTCTATACTGGCTTTCGAAATCCCGAAACGCTTTCTCACCGCTAGGGAGAGAAAATCATGAACTGCAGGGTCCGGGTTTTCTGTAATGAAGCGCAGACAGTTGACTTCTGGACTCGCTGGGTCAGAACTGGATCTGGTAGTGGTACAAACTTCAGCTACAGTTCCAATGCCAGGAGGAACCACACGCTGTTCGGCCACTTGTGGGCCACTATTGCCGCTACCCTTTGAAGGATCTCAGTTTGTTGAGGACCCTCAACAGAAGGTTGTGAGGAGGGAACAGATAAATCTTGGACCCTCTGTTCCAGTCGAGGGACATCGCGTCCACTGCTTCCGCTAAGGGGTCCTCGTACGGGGCACGTACAGGGGCAACTTCTTGTTGTCTTTCGTCGCAAAGAGGTCTATCTGCAGTTCTGGGACTGATTCAGAATGAAGGAGAATGATCCTGCGTCTAAGGACCATTCCGACTCTATCGGTGTGAACCTGGATAGAGCGTCCGCTGTCACATTGCGGACTCCTTGAAGGTGAACTGCCGACAGGTACCACTTCTTCTTTTCCGCCAATCGGAAGACGGCCAACATCACCTGGTTGAGAGGTGGTGACCTCGATCCTTGTCGATTCAAGTATCTTACAACTACCTCGCTGTCTATTACCACTTTATGTGGAACGAATGACGCGGGGAGACTTTCTTTAAGGTAAGGAGCACTGCCCTAGCTTCTAGAAAGTTTTATGAGAAAGGTCTTGAATAGCCTGGACCAAGTCCCCTGGACTTTTTTCCGATGAGAGTGACCTCCCCATCCCTCCTTTGAGGCGTCTGAGTGAATCGTCACCGACGGGGGAGGTGGCTGAAGAAGAACCTGACTTCTTTAGATGTCTGGCTTGGGACCAAGGCCTGAGAAGAGTACTTAGCCGAAGCGGCTGGTCTTCTCAGATCTCTTCACGCGTTTGATGCATAACTTCTCCAAACTCCGATTGCATCCTTTAGCTGTGCTCTTAGCACTGGGTCTGTCACCGAAGCAAACTGGAGAGAGCGCAGTACTCTCTCCTGCTCGTGTCTTGATATCCTTTCGGAATCTTGAAGTCTCTTGACAGAACCCGCTATCTCCTTCCTTTTCTTCGCTGGGGTGGAGAAACGGTGTGACAAAAGGTCCCAGTGGATCTTAGCCACTGGAACTTTTGAGATGGAGAAAGTCGAGACTTTTTCTGTTGATCTTGAAGCCTAGGTACTCTAGGAACTGGATCACTGACTGGAAGCTTGCAAGCATTCTGTCTCGGATGCTGCCCACACCAACCAGTCGTCCAGGTAGGCTACTACCTGAATTCCCTTTAGGCGAAATTGTTTGAGAGCTACGCTCGCAAGCTTCGTAAAAATCCTTGGGGCTATGTTTAGCCCGAATGGCATGGCTCCGAAGGCGTATAGTCTTCGCTGTACCCTGAACCCTAGGTAGGGGGAGAGTCGATGGCTAATTGGAATGTGCCAGTAGGCATCTGACAAGTCTATAGAGACGGAATATGCCCTCTTGGGCAGTAAGGTCCTTATGTGTTGCAGTGTTAGCATTTTGAATTTGCAATTCACTATGAACTTGTTAAGTGGCGACAAGTCCAGAATGACTCTGAGCTTTTCCGAGTCTTTCTTGGGAACACAAAACAGCCTCCCTTAGAAATTGATGGGCTTCACCCTTTTTCTCCAACCGTTCTTGAACGTACTCCTCCATAACGGGGGTGGAGTGTTGGAAAAACCGAAGGAACGGGGGTGGAGTGCTGTACCAGCTCCCGCCCAATCCATTCTTGAGTAGGCTGTGGGCCCAGGGATCGAAGGTCCACCGATCCCGAAATTTCAGAAGTCTCCCTCCTACCGGTATCACCTCACTTGGACTGCCGTCCTGAGGTCTTGCCTTCCTGACCACGACCACCCCTGAATCCCCTTCCCCTTGAGGGGCGTCTAGACGAGCCTCTGGCTGCTCCTCTAGGCTTTGCTCGGAAGGAAGTAGACTGCCCTTCGAACGCTGGGGTGAATGCCGTGGACTGTGTCGACACGGCCTGGGGTACCCACTGAAAGGTGGTCGGGGTTTGTGCCACGATCTGGGGCACTGGGGGCAATGGCAATTGCAGTTGCTGTTGCTGTCTAAGAGGCTTGGCTGGCCGAGACGGTAACCTAGTCCTCATAGTCTTCCTCTTTGGTTGAGGACCCTCATCCGGGGAAGACTTTCTTTTGATAGCCAGGTCCCACTTCTGGAGAAGGTTTCTATTCTCCAAGGTGGCTTTATCAAAAACTTCTTTGACCAAGTCGGTAGGGAAAAAGGTCTTTTCCCCAAATGTTGGAGGAGATTAGTTTCTTTAGCTCGTGCCTCACTGTAGCCGAGGTAAACACGAACTCCCTACAAGCTCTCCTTGCCTTGACGAAGCCATAAAGGTCCTTCGTCACTGTGGCCAGATGAGGCTTGGCCACTACCATGAACATTTCATGGACCTTGGGGTCACTTGCCATCGTCTCGAGAGTAGTCTGAAGAGACATTGAGGTAGTCAGTCTTTCTTTTGTATCGAACTCACTTCGCAAAAGAAAGTCAGACAGCTTAGGGAGGTCCTTGCCGAACTGACGTCCGGCAATATCAGCCTCCAACTTTCCCACTTAGAACGTAAGATGGACGTCCTTCCAATCTTTGTGGTCCATAGGCAGGGCCAGCGACAAGGGTTTACACTCCTCTAGGGAGGGGCAAGACTTGCCGGCCTCGATTGCTTTTAGTACAGCCAGAAACCCTTTCTGTAAAAGGGGGAAGGCTCTAGTAGGCGAGGACACAAAGGAAGGGAGCTTCCTATTCAATGCAGCTACCTTTGAGTTAGAGAAGCCCCTCTCTTTCATCGAAGATGAAAGTAGAGCTTGAGCCTTAGCATGGTCATCACTATGACCTCCTTCGGCTCTGCCTCCTCCTTTGAAGCTGGTTCCTTCCTCAGCCGGACATAACAGTCCGGATATGGTGCCTTGCTGGGCCAGAATTCCACCCTCCAGGGGAACTGAGCCCAGCATATCCGAGATGACAATCTTTCCAGTCGTCATCGACATGTGCTCAGCATACCTCCATGGGTTAGCATCCGAGCACAAAGGAAGGTCTTTCACATTGAGCTTTTCTGGGGCCCATGTGATTCTGCAAGG
The DNA here is from genome assembly GCF_036898095.1 of Palaemon carinicauda. Lineage (NCBI taxonomy): Eukaryota > Metazoa > Arthropoda > Malacostraca > Decapoda > Palaemonidae > Palaemon > Palaemon carinicauda. The sequence continues at coordinate 1,785,225 of NC_090763.1, read as the reverse complement.
CCCTGCATTCGCAGTTCCATTGCAGCCGCCTTCTCCTGATTCTCCTTCTGCATTTGTTGGATCATTCCAACAATAGAAGAGAGGGCCTGTCCCAGCTCTACTGGGAGACCGGCCGATGTAGAGGGACTTGAACTTCATCCTGGGCTTCTGCAAGGAGGTCTTCCTCCTGACCCCCGTCCACATCAGATATCCTGTCATTTAGCTGGATGTCTTGCATCGCGACCGCGACTTCAGCATCCACCTGGATCTGAACTTAGGGGATCTCCTCTTGAGGTTGGGGAATCACTACATCAGCTGATGCCTTAGGGAAAAGATACGCCCTCATCTTCTCACTTGGAAGATAAGGGCCAGAAGTGTACTTTTGGAAGCCCCTTACCCAGGTACGAAGCTTCTTCCTAGCTATTTAAATGTCTCATTAATCAGGTTAGTGCACACAGTACATACCTGAGGGTCCCAATACCGGAGATCATCCTTGGAGACAGCGTATGCTGCGTGTCTCCTACAAAACTCATGTCCGCAGAGGTTCTTGCTGCTGACATTGCAGAAAGCACTTCCCCACTTCGGAGTGTCCTTCTGTAAAGAGAAGAAATTTCCATGTATAATAAAGTATACTAAGGCTCCATAAGCAATTAGCCTAGGCACCAAGAGAATCGATTACCTGATTCACCGAAACTCTCACGTATACAATCTTGGAAATATTCCACACAGTCTAAAATGTATAAAATATAGCCTAAAGCTTCAATAAAATTTTAATTACACTCGGAAAAACCAAAATCATGCATTAAGTACTAGGACCAAACGACTAGGCTACATGGCCTAGCGTAGGCCAGAATGGCGAATACTTCGCCAAATAATACTAAGCACGAAAGGAAATCCTATGTAAAGCTAAATAGCTAAAATTTATTAAGCAAAACAACCAGGAATGTCACTCTGACTAACTAATTTATACCTAGCGAGTGACAGTGTCCAGGACACCTCTGGTAGGCTACGGCTCTTGTATCAAAGATTAATCCTATTAATCACTCAAAATTTTACCAAGAGCCTACATTTATACATAACAGACACTATACTCAACTTATCCGAGGTCAACGAAGACGAAGAAGCCATGAAAAGCTGAATAAATCCAAGATTTGCGAGAAAAACAGGAAAAAACACCGAGTTGTTAAGCTACGCAAAAAGGAATACAGATGGCGCCAGGATTGGCGCCAGGCACGCATACGAATCGGGGGATAGGGAAGCCTTGGGAGCGGCTCCCCTTTTTCTTTCCCGAATTCGTATCTCGTCAATCTCCCTCCTACGAGACGAATCTCTGTTCAGGTCGTAGATTGCCATGTGACGTGTCTAGAATACGTCCTCTGATATGTCGCGATATCCCTTTCATGAGGGATACTCGCTCCAGGAGTTAGAATTCTGGTACCTTAAGGTAAATTCTCTGGGAATATCGCCGTAGTTGTAATATACCCTAGGAAGCTACCCTATAGGAACTTCCATCAGGACGACATGGCTTGAGCCCAAAAATATATATATATATATATATATATATATATATATATATATATATATGTATGTATATATAGTGTATATGGGCTTAGGCACATAACAGATGCTACTCCTTTCGTGTTCTAGTTCAACAAAAACAAAACACAAACAAATCTTAACCAAAAAAAAATTAAATAAATAAATAAATAAATAAATAAAAATCTCAACTTACATCACGACTCCCCAGAAAAACTAGTGCTCATTCAAATATTGCCATTATCCCAAGTCCTGCATATGCATATATTTTTATTTCACAATCGGCATACGTAGCTGTAAATAATAAAAGAACAGAAGGAAGAGTGACTGTCATTATGGAGGCCCCTTGTTACCATGGTAACGAAATGGCTATTCAGATCCTGTCCAATAAAACTACTGAGCTACAAAGGCCTTTAAAAGAGACGAGTTGTCCCTTTTGCGAAAACCTGGTGATCTAGTGTTTCCGGTTTTCATTCTTGCTCTCTTTCCTTTCCTCTTTTGCTTGTTTTCGCTTTGGTTATCCTCGCATTTTTCATTCCTTTCAAGGTAATTCCTTCCTGACAAAATTATGAAGAGTCATATCTTTTAGTATCTCAATCCGAAGCTACAGATTAATTGCTTTGTTCCAATAAAGTTTTAGAAATTGCGATTGAGTTATGCAAATGAAAATATTCAAGTGTAGTAAATAATTATGTTAAAATTTAATTCAGAAAATTTGTAAAATGTCTCAACTAAGTTCAAATTTCTTCTTTCATTCATTTATTTC
>NC_090763.1:1772944-1777944 GCF_036898095.1 Palaemon carinicauda | reverse complement strand
ATATATATATATATATATATATATATAATATCTTTGCTGTCATGCTCAGGGGGAAAGGGAGTAGTCAGGACCCGGTGGTTTCCCTCTGAAACCACACTTCCAAGAATTTCAGAACTAACGAGTTGCAGTTAGGAAAAGGGGGGGATTGGAAGGGTTGAATCTGCGTGTGTGCATATCTATCTTATATATATATATATATATATATATATATATATATATATATATATATATATATATAAATATATATATAAATATATATATAAATATATACATATATATATATATATATATATATATATATATATATATATATAGTATAAATTTAACACATAACATTCCTTAAGGAGAATTCAATACATAAGAACAAATCTAAGTTCCGTAAATCCAAAAAGCAGGTTAGAAGAATTAGCGTGTTCGTAATATAGATTTTAACAATTGGACGGAAATTTGAAGCTAAATATGAGTGACGACATGCGCAAGTAAATAAGCATACGTGTACACTTGTTCAGCATATACTATACTAGCTTATATATAACGATTTAAAAAAAAAAAAAATCTCTAAAAAAATTTATTGTAAATAAAATTCAATCATAAAAATATTGGCAATAAAAAAAAATATAATACATCGCGAAAAATAAAAATTCAGAAGAGATTTACAGGCATATTTTATTCATACAATAGCTCACTTTCCCATCACAGAGGCGTGAACGCAGCTCCCCACCTTCGGGTTCTCTTTTAATTTTCTGCCTTACGTCAAACCATTTGAATTACAAGTCTCGCGTGATGACGTCATGCTAATTGACCAATCAAAGAACAGCTCCATCAACCCCTAAACAGATTTCCCCCCCCCCCCCCCCCGTACAACTACAGGCCCCACTATGACGACAACACCCAAAGAATAAAGCAGATCTGTATTCGAAAAGAAGCCACATATTTTCATTCTTCTCCTACCTGGGGAAAGGGTATGCGAAATAAGGGGTATATTTCACTTCTCCTCTAAAATGGGAAAAGGGGAAGTTCCCAAAGTAGCCGGATAATTTTCTTCTGACTATTGGCTTCAATTCCTATTCAATTATTAATATTCCCATTCCACAATCAATATGGAACTATATCTACAATCTTATCATTCTCAAGATTCTCTCTCAAGTAAATTTGGCACATAAAACACAGTTTCTCTAAAATAAGAACACTGACCGTAATATAGATAAAAAACTTTCCCGGGGTCACTTTTAAGCCCATTCAATCAACACCAAAACAAGACTAAGATGAAGAGATAAAAAGATCAACCTGTCAACATATTCAAACTTGACTCTTACTGATTTAGCTCGAATAAATTCGGGAGGGGAAACTGTATCATATTAAATCTAAGTTATGAAAAAACGAGAGATAAAACTCTATAATGAATAGACATCTATATTTTTTCATATTAAACCTCTGCATCTTAAAAACTTTGAAATCTTAAAAAGACAGAAATTCCCAGAATGCGATCAATTGTCAGATAGTTTTCTGACCAAAGCATATATTACTTTGTCTTCTAAAAACTCATTCGCAAAATATATGTCTTACCGTTAGACTAATGTCAAACTCATTCCACTTGAAAATCCCCTCTTGAGGTGTGCTCAAAAAAAAAAAAAAAAAAAAAAAAAATCATAAACCATAAACTATGAGTCAATCTCGTACATCTTGCTAACATGTCTGCCGTCCTTTGGCAATTCTCGTCTGATGATTTCCATAGAGAAGCTATTGGCCTGATTTGTTTCAATGTACTCTCTGGTTCGTTATTCCACACTGTGCCATTTTGCTACTATAAAATGCTTTATTGTCGTTATATAACATCTAATCTTTGAGAACGAAATTTTTTTTAAGGAGCTCTTTCATTTGTAATACCAGTTGGTTTTTATAAGTGTAACTTCTTAAGACTTCTATGGCCCTTCCCGAATGGGAATAAATAACAAATTTAGGATGCCCTCTCTCTTCAATTGTTATAACAATGTTAATTGGTATCAAAGATAAAAGATAAAAGCTCAGCCCCCAACCCCCCTCCCCCCCAAAAAAAATCCCTCGAGGCCCAACCCTTTACTTTTATACTTTTTCAACATACCTCAAAGTTGAGTTCAAGAATATTAGTTATTGTTCTTCTACCAAACTATTAAACAGCAACACTCAAGTCTTGTGGCTCATTCTTATGCAAGTTCTATGGGTCAACCATTTTGCCTTTAGGTGGAACCACCTCATTCAGTAGTATGAAGGCATCAATAACCCTGGCAGTCACGACACCTGACAACCTCTAATAAATCTATCAGCCGCAAGATAAACCAGGACAGGTAACACGTGGAAATAGGAATGTAATTCCTGACAGGTCAGGTTTAGAATCTCCTGCATTCCTAACTTGTCCAAAAGTGACCTATTTTTGTAGTCGAGGGAGGGGATTCTCAATGATCCTTTGGCTGAAAAGTCTTCCATGAAGCAGCGGAAATACAATCTGTTAAGGTACCAAAGGAAACTTTGGCTGTATACCTTGAATGAAAGTGACCTAACGGTGCTGGATACTCAAACTTTAAAACGTTCGCATGTAAATACCGCGGTCATTATCATGAGGCACGACTTTTTTAGAAAGAGCCATTACACTATTGGTCTGCCTTTAGACAACAGTGATACCAAGCACAAAATAATTTCCATTAATATAGACTTAACTGGAGATATGGTAAATAATTATATATGTAAGATTTCGATTTACGGAAGTTATTGCCAGAAAATAGGGCCTTGGTGGTCAAGACATACCGATGTGTACCTGGGGGAGAACTCTGCAGTTTCACTACTATAAAGTCAAAGTGAGAAGATAGGGAGCTCGAAAAGAAGTAAAGTAGAAGGTTAAAAATCTAAGTTAGGGTGCAGATAGGATTTATGATGTGACTTATAGAACATAGGCTATATGTTCCAGCACTGACACCAGGAAGGCGATTCAGAGCCCAGTTGCAACTGGGGAAAACTCCATTTGCACTACTGCCAAGAGAATCAACATATAAGGAACTTGTTACACATATGAGCAATGTTCAACAAACTGTCCACTTCCCGCATTATTTTAGTATTTATTACTCAATGACTTCTTTAGGTTCAAATAGGAATAAATTTTAAAGACATATGGGCAACAAATTGTTCTTATGGGAAGGCTAACTTACCACCAACAGAATAGGTGAAAGGTTTGTAAAAACAGAGATACTAACTTGTAAAAACAGATAAAGCCAATCATAAAAATAATGACTGTTATAAAGGCCAAACAATATTATCAAAATATTCCTAAATTCACATTAACTTAATTTTTCTCAATTGTTACTAAAATACATAAAATTCCGCTAACACAAATGAATTGCTTGCATAAAAGTAAAAAAATTGTATGAATGCCTTCATTAGATAACATGAATTCCTATTTCCACGAAGGCAAAAATGTCTGGCGACTAAAAAGATAATTTTCTTCTCGAAAAGGCAAATTTCATTACGGAAAGAAAAACAGAGACACTTTTAACCTTTCGCCCGCAGAGGCAAACAAGCGCCTCGCCAGTTGTTGATGCTGATAGTGGTTCCCACAAGTCATAACCCAAACAAACGAGATCAGGAAATAATGAAGCGCTTCCTCCCCTAGCGCTTTAGCAAGTGCCACCTGAGGAAATGACATTTAACCAATTTCCTGTGTTTGTCTGTCTCTCTAAACAACACCCACGAGCAGACTTTCAATTGCATGCAAAGGACCAACAAGGAGACCAATGATCGTGAAAATGCTAGTCCTCCTTCTACTGACGTGCTGCAGACGAGCGAGTGTTTCCTCTCTAAACAGGCCATATCTTAGAAATCTTCCTTGGATAATGCTCTCCTTGTAAAGTCGGAAAGTTATAATTTACAAGGAAAATGAATGAATGAATGAGAACTTCAAATAATTCACTCATACATTCTCCTTTTGTTAAAGTTTTTATAGTTTATATAGGAAATATTTATTTCAATGTTTTTACTGTTCTTAAGATATCTTATTTTTCCTTGTTTCCTTTCCTCACTGGGCTATTTTCCCTGTTGGGGCCCCTGGGCTTATAGCATCCTACTTTTCCAATTAGGGTTGTAGCTTAGCATTTAATAATAATAATAATAAAAATAATAATAATAATCATCATCATCATAACTTTCCGACTACTAAAATGCTTCTTTCATTCTGTACTTTCTGCAATTTTAGCTTTAGGTTTTTAGAGATTCCCTGGAATTCGGGTAAGTGACCTCCCGGTTTAAACATTATCCCTCGACCCCTACTCACTGATGACGACGGATCACTGTACGTGTAGCACAATATTCTCAACTATCTAGTTTTAATACATACATTGGCAAAGCTACGAAACACCTACAATACAGTTAATTTCAGATAAAACTTTACATAAACCTTTTCTGTAGATCGTTAGGCTGACTTCCATTCTCAATATGCCATCCACAGCTTGGTATTATCTCCTGAGAGTCATCATTGCCACGCAAATACATGTAACAACTGCTATACTTCTTTACTGAACTCCTTATTTCCTTTCCTCACTGGGCTATTTTTCAATTTTGGAGCCTTTGGAATTATAGCATCTTGCTTTTCCAACTAGAGTTGTAGCTTAGCTAATAATAATAATAATAATAATAATAATAATAATAATAATAATAATGATAATGATGATGATGATGATGATGATGATGACACAAAACAATCACTGATAATTAATAAACAGCAACAGTAATAATCAGCAACAGGAAAAAGAAACATGGTGGTGGAATCAGGAATTTAAAATAGCTATGAAGGGAAATAAAATAGATGGAAGGAGGTAAAAGAAGAAAACAACTACCAATCTAGTGAGAAATGTACTGCATACGGATAAAGAGGGACACAAATAGAATAAGAGAATGGTCAAAATTCCAAAGGGAGATGACAGGAGAGAGTGCTATGAGATTATGGGAACAACAGAAGGAGAAAAGATAACCTACAG
>NC_090763.1:1745444-1767944 GCF_036898095.1 Palaemon carinicauda | reverse complement strand
TTCATAAACATACCCGGCTCTTTCACGGTAGCAAACCTAGCTGGCAATGCTAAGATACCGCGTTCGAGTCTGTTCAACTAATTACCCTCCCTCTTTCCCGAACCCTCCCCCCTCCCCAGCCTTCCGGTCTCACACAATTTCACAATATCTACTCTTGACTTCGAGAAGCCTTGTAAACAACACATACAGACAGCATACTAGACAGACAAACAAACACTGATGAGAGTAAATATACTTGACACCCTATTTCATTTTGGGACAATCTAGAATATAACCCATAAAAAATGACGGCTATATATTTAGATAGATATGCACACATACGCAACCTCCTCTCACCAGTCTATGACTAATATATCTCTCCTAACTAAAGGGACGGTGAGACATGAGCGTGTCTGCAAAGTATGTATGTATATATATATATATATATATATATATATATATATATATATATATATATATATATATATATAAGGGACTCTTATCACGGATAAAATTATTTTAGTATACTTAAGAAAAATTACCAACTTTACAAAGCAACCCATGAAAGATTGTTCAAGATGAAGTAAAGTTTATAAAAAATTTTAATGTCTAACCTCTAATATTTCAAAAATTAAATGACCATGTCGCAAAAAAGCTAAAGATCTTTTACCCCTTCGAGCAAACCCCTCGAGAAATATTCGCCATGTTGCAATCAGTCCTAACGGATCTCGTGTTTGACTCCCTAAGCTACCTTTCATCATCATTGTCTCCTCCTACGCCTATTGACGCAAAGGGCCTCAGTTAGATTTCCCCAGTCGTCTCTATCTTGAACTTTTAAATCAATACTTCTCCATTCATCATTTCCTACTTTCCGCTTCATAGTTCTCAGCCTTGTAGGCCTGCGTCTTCTAACTCTTCTAGTGTCTTGTGGAGCCCAGTTGAAAGTTTGGTGAACTAATCTCTCTTGGTGAGTGCGTAGACTCGTAGAATATCCCTAAACCATCTCCATCTACCTTTAGCTTGTGCTAATCCCAGCGCCGTCGTAGAGGGGATTAGAACTGAGAAAAATATAGACACCTTTCTTTATAGATTCTGGGGTGAAACCCAAACAAATGTACAGTATAGAGTAAATGTGTCATTACCATTTCAAATACAGACTTCATTTGTTCTATTCTACCTTATTTTTATAGTTTATATATGAAATATTCATTCTAATGCTGTTACTGTTCTTAAAATATTCTATTTTAATTTTTCGTTATTTCTCTTGTAATTTATTTATTTCCTTTTCTCACGGGCCTATTTTTTCCTTGTTGGAGTCCTTGGGGTAATAGCAACCTCTTTTTCCAACTAGGGTTGTAGCTTAGCTGGTAACAATAATAATTGTAACAAATGTAAAACCAGATTCTGGTTTCCAAGTCCATTTCATATCAATTGATTAAAAAATTAACAAATAATTACCTTCTTCCACCATCCTGTTTACTTTCTTTTAAATATATTATTATTATTATTATTATTATTATTATTATTATTATTATTATTACTTACTAAGCTACAACCCTAGTTGGAAAAGCAGGATACCCAGGAGCCCAACAGGGAAAATAGCCCAGTGAGGAAAGGAAACAAGAAAAATAAAATATTTCAAGAACAGTAACAACATTAAAATAAATACTTCCTATATAAACTATAAAAACTTTAACAAAACAAGAGGAAGAGAAATTAGAAGGGATAAAAAGTCCTCTCTGAAGAGACCTTGTGGGGGTGGGCCGAAGTTAAGTGCTGGAGGATAATTGCATTCATGCAATGGATAATCAATACACCTATTATATTTAATCCTTTTAAACAGGAGTATGAAGTGATGGAGACCCTGTCATTAACTTATTAGAGGTTGGACACGCATGCAATCTGCTGTGTTATTAAAGTCAATCAAACTTTAAAACAAACGCTAATGCGGCCTTGATGAAATTTTGGATTGGTTATAAATTAGCAAAGCTTCTAAGAATTTCGAAAAACACATAGACGCAGATATTACATTTATATATATATATATATATATATATATATATATATATATATATATATATATATATATATATATATATACATATATTACTTGGGCATGTTACTCTACGTTAGTGGCGTCCAAAAATGGAAGATAGTTTCTCTTTGGACAAAATGTCCTGCAGATAGTTTTCAAGATCACAGCAGAAATACATTTATTTTTCTCTATTTATTGTCTATACCAAACAATAAATGAAAAAGAAAATAAATGTATTTCTGAAGTTATCCTGAAAACTAAGACATTGTCTATTCATAATATATATATATATATATATATATATATATATATATATATATATATATATATATATATATATATATATACGTATATGTATATGTATATGTATATATATATATATATATATATATATATATATAATTTATACGGTATATATATATATATATATATATATATATATATATATCCCCATTTATTGCTCCCACCTTCCTCCCACTGTAAATGGGTATCGTCTAAGTTATGAGTCTTGATATAGAAAACTCGCCCCTCCGAAAACGCTGACAACCCGGATGGATAAAGTTTTCCCATTTCACCCATTCCAAGGAATAGGGTGTATTGGGAGAAGCAAAAATACATACCCATAGACAAATTCACGCATTTCTTTACACATACACATGTATATATACTATATATAAATGCATACAATATACAGCATATATAAATATATATATACATATGTGTACATATACATATATATGTATGTTTGCTTGTATGTATGTAGGTATATATACCAAGAAACTGAGGTTCCAGTGACTTAGCCCTTGAGGTACGGGTTCGACTCCCTGGCCGACCAGAAGCTATTATCATAAAGTTGATTCCTCCCTTGGGTATGTGATCCAGAGGTAGAGAGAATCCAAATATTAGGAGGTATATGTGGCTTATATGAATATATGTGAAAAACACGTACAAATGTGGAAAATTTCAATATATATATATATATATATATATATATATATATATATATATAGAGAGAGAGAGAGAGAGAGAGAGAGAGAGAGAGAGAGAGAGAGAGAGAGAGAGAGAGAGAGAGAGAGAGAGAAACTGGTCAGAGGACATCCCCAGTAATTCCTGGATTCTGATTTGAATAACCCGCAACATTAGATATTCCCAGACATTACCATCCCTTAGATCCAATAAGACAGAAATTCCTTTCCCTTTCTTTTAATCATCGAGCATCTGGCACACCTTCATAACAAATACAATAACGAAAAAAAAAGTAGAAAATAGAAAAACAGTGACGCGATATCCTAAGCCAGCGACGTTTCTTTTATTGTCCAATTTCATTCCTTTTGCGCTGCCCTAGTAGAGTTGTGACGGTGGCAAAAATAGGGAAGGATATTTCCAGACCCGAGGGAAATGATGGCCGAAATGCCTCTAGGATAGTTATAAATGGTCCGAGTCGGGTTTAACAAAAAGAGATAGCGGGGAAAAAATACATGGTTTCCATTGTGCCACAATTAGGGGATAAAAAATGAAACGGAATTAGTCCATATTTGAGGGACTATTTATTTTAATGTTGTTACTATTCTTTAAAATGTTTTATCTATTTCCTGATTTCCGTTCCCCACTAGGCTATTTTCCATGTTGGAGCCCTTGGGCTTATAGCATCCTGCTTTTCATACTAGGGTTGTAGCTTTGCAAGTATTATTATTATTATTATTATTATTATTATTATTATTACTTGCTAAGCTACAAGCCCACTTGGAAAAACAGGAGGCTATAGGCCCAGGGGCTCCAACAGGGATAATAGCCCAGTGAGGAAAGGAAACAGGAAAAAAATAAAATATTTTAAGAACAGTAACAACATTACAATAAATATTCCCTATGTAAACTACAAAAACTTTAACTATACAATACATTTTTCCTATATAAACTACAAAAACTTTAACTATACAATACATATTTCCTATATAAACTACAAAAAACTTTAACTAAACAAGAGGAAGAGAAATAAGACAGAACAGCGTACCTGAGTGTACCCTCAAGCAAGAGAACTCTAACCCTAATAGTTAATAACTGCTTAGAAACATCCGCAATGGCAATTTCTTGGGTGATTCAAACGAGATTCATAAGGGAATACGGAGAATTACTCATCGTTACGCTGTTATTCTGGTATGACCCGTGGGTATGACTACTCTACCCTCAAATAAATATGACTATCTGCCGTTAGGGGATCTATATATCTTCACTATAAAACATCCACGCGCATGTTCGAAAAAGTTAACACAACAACATACAAAATATTTAAGAATAATGGTAAAATATTTATGGAAGATATTACTTCACAAGTAGTATGACATTTAAATTTATGAGGTATACATATTCACAACTAATTTATCACTCAAAGAACAGTGTAGAGGGGGTTTACACGGTCGACCTGTTCGTCGAATGCAGTTCGACAGAAAAGTGTTTGAAGTGGTTTGAACGTATGAGAGGGGTATTTGGTTGTCGAACACGTTCGTCGAACGGTTCGAGGAAAGTATGTTCTCGCCTGACTTTTGTGGGCGGGGCTTCATTGTCCACAAACCATTGCATTTGTGCAGACTTCACCTCTTCGAACCGTTTGACAAGCAGTTTCTACAGCAGAGTTCGACGAACAGTTCGACTGTGCAAACCCGCTTAACGCTTAGATATGGGCATAGTCTTTCACAAGTAGTAAAGCTACTGAATATTTGGATCACAATTTTCCATAATGAGTACGACAATTGAATATGTAATGTATGACCCTCCCCCCCACAAAAAAAAAAAAACCTAGATATCTTTAATTGAAAATGACTCCTGGGTGATGGCCTAACTGAAACGATCGTATTCACATTATCATTATTATTATTGTTACTTGCTAAGCTACAACTCTGGTTGGAAAAGCAGAATGCTACAACCCCAAGGGCTCCAACAGGGAAAATAGCCCAGGAAACAAGAAAAAATAAAATATCTTAAGACCAGTAACAACAATGAAATAAATATCCCCTACATAAACTATAAAAACTTAACAAAACAAGAGGAAAAGATATAAGATAGTAAAGGGTACCGAGTGTACCCTCAAGCAAGAGAACTCTAACCGAAGACAGTGGAAGACCATAGTACAAAGGCTACAGCAGTACCCAAGACTAGAGAATAATGGTTTGATTTTGAAGTTTCCTTCTCCCACAAGTCTTTTCTACCCTTACCCAGAGAAAAGTGGCTTCCAGGGTATCAAAGGTCATTGGTGGATTATAAATGTCGCAATCAACAATTTCTTCGTTTCTTATAGAATTTTCGAGTGATGAATACATTTCGCACAAATGAGATATAATCAGGATTAACATTTTTGATGATAATACCTTCAGGGCTAAATGCTAAAACTCTCGTATAATCAAGAATATTTCATACTTAATTCCTAGCATATAAGATAATGACACTAATGCCAAATTTGCATTTTCAGTTTAATGTGTGACGCATGGAATTACTGTAATGAGTTGTTGCACAGGATACATTTATCCCGAATTTACAAGCGTTTAAGAGATATTTGTGCAAATAATATACCATTAAAAAGGTCAATCAACTTTCAAAACATATACAAAAAAGAATGAACAGAAGTGAAGGAAGGTTCTAAGATAATTACAAAATTAACTAATACATAGTACCGATAAATCAACAAGCTTGGAAATATATAAAATATAGGAAACAATGTAAATATAAATATAGAAAGGATGTTAATCAACTGAAAAATCGATCATCAAATTACTTATAACACATCACAGCCAGTGACTGGATCTCCCTGGTCCTTACTTACGTAGAGAAGGATATTTCTTTCTGATTGTGGGTATATGTTCTGTAATGAAAGGTCTATTGCTTAAGCAGCTCATAATCGACCTTTATGCTTTTTGTATATCAACTTCCCAGACTACTATTAAAACTTTTCCATGCTTCGGCTGATTTTATAAGAAAGGTGTGATATCCCAAGGCTTGTATATTATTCATACAATATTCGAGAAAGGATGAACCCAACCATTTTCTTTTGAGTTTCCGAAAGACTTCCTTTCATATTTTCATAACAGGGAGAGAGAGAGAGAGAGAGAGAGAGAGAGAGAGAGAGAGAGAGAGAGAGAGAGAGAGAGAGAGAGAGAGAGAGAGAGAGACTAAAAAGCTCGAAGATTTCCTATAAATAACAACAAATGTAGCTGTTTTTTAGTCCAGTGCAGGACAAATGCCCCAGACATGTCCTTCGTGCTTAAAGTTTGGCCATTTTCATCACCATGCTGGCCATTGCTGATTGATGATTGTGTGAGGCTATAGTCTTATCGCTCAAAGCATACCAACCTAGTATGGGTGGCACTGACTAGTACAGCTTTGCTGATCATGGCTTTACGCAAACCCATTAACCATGTTAAGGTATTGTACCAACCGTGTGTCACACAATTGTACATAATTCCTTTTGTATATATTATGCTTGTATCTTCGCTCTTCCCTCGCACTAAAACGAACCTGAATGATCATGTCTCCGGTTTTGCTCTGTAACATTGTCTGTCTCTCGAACATGTCATGTCCTGTTGCCTTGAGGTTTTGTATATAAAGGAGAGTGTTCCTTAATAAACAACTCAGTTGATTGCATCCTGCCTTTGAGTTCACAACCCTCTCTCGGCCCGTCACAGTATCCTTACTCAGAAAATTCCTATGGAAATGGGGGTTGAAATATACGATTCATCATAATGCCATTTCACATATGGCTGATATACAAAATAGACGATGCCAGATGGTGTTCTAACGTTAATTGGCCGCATAACTAATAAAATATTCTAGACAAAAGCTAGGGCTTACTTTAGGTACGAGCCCCTTCGAAGTCACTGACGCTTTCTCCATTCCCGGAAAATTTCGCGCCAACATCATCCATTTGGCGCCAAACGTTCATGTTATAAATCATAGAAGGATCCTTTTTCGAACTCTCTCTCTCTCTCTCTCTCTCTCTCTCTCTCTCTCTCTCTCTCTCTCTCTCTCTCTCTCTCTCTCTCTCTCTCTCTCCACAACGGTTCATTTAATTTTTATTTATTGTATTATAAATCACTGGTATTATATAACATACATTTTCCATTTAGAGACAGGACATTATGAAGACAATATCTTCATTTTGTCTCAACGCAGATAGTCATAACAAAAGACGATTAATCTCATTTATCTCATAATTTTAAAGCTGGCAAGAAGTCTCATTTACATCTAACGTCTTTGACTGGTCATCGCCAGGCTGGGGTTCACGTCAAGCTCAAACCCATTAGTTCCTTTGGTTACTGCAACCTCATGAGTTAAGGATGGGGCGCTTGGGGGGAGCCTATAGGTCTATTTGCTTAGTCATCAGCAGCCATTTCCTGGTCCTCCTTGGTCTTAGCCTGGGTGGAGAGGGGGTTTGGGCGCTGACATTGTCCTTCTTGCCACTGTCCCTTGCCTCTGCCATTCATGATCGTCCTTTAAAACCTTTAAAATGGTTGTAGAGGGGAGAAAAATAAGAAGAAAAAAAATGTTCAGTTCATCACATTTCATCTGTTACTAGTAAAACGAGATGCCATAGACCCTTTTTGCCCGTCAACCAACCTGCATTGTATTCCATGTTTTATCGAAGGCAATTTTGTTGTGGTATAAAAGATGGCTGTTTGATCAAATTTCAAAATAAAGTTATGGACACTAGGAGAATGTAAATAGCCGGAAACAGGGCAAGATAAAAAAAGGTTTCAACATTAGGGAGTGAATCAAAGAAGAATTGTCTTCATTAATCACGGTGTGTGTATATACACACACATACACACACACACATATATATATATAAATATATATATATATATATATATATATATATATATATATATATATATAAACACATTTATATATCTTTATATGTATATATATAAATTTATATATTTTATATATATATATATATATATATATATATACATTTATATATCTTTATATGTATATATATAAATTTATATATTTTATATATATATATATATATATATATATATATATATATATATATATATATATATAACAAAAAAGCAATGATATATCAAAATAGCCACATACATAATTATATCACCCACAAACATTATAATGCTCTAAAAACTATTTTGAAAACAAACCAAATTTCACCAAAAATTTGTAACCCCCCCCCCCAACCCCAAAAAGAAAGCGAGTGAGGAAGGAGGTGAGCAGATAAAAAAATAATACTATCGTAATTCGCTTAAGAGAGATTACCCTTTTCCCCAGACTTGGCTCAAAAATACAGAAGGAAAAGGGCGCGAGATATGGAGCCGTCAGATCTAAAAGGAAAATATGGTTTTGACCGGATAACATTTTAGGAGCTTTATAGATGTATTATGGATTGTTGTATTACTTTCTTCCATTCTCGATGTTTAATTAAATGCTTTCTTGTTGTTGTTGATGTTATTATTATTATTATTATTACTATTATTATTATTATTATTATTATTATTATTATTATTATTATTACAAGCTAAGCTATAACCTAAATTGGAAAAGCAAGATGTTATATGCCCAAGGGCGCCAACAGGGAAAAATAGCCCAGTGAGGAAGGGAAACAAGGAAATAAACAAACTACAAGAGATGAAATAAACAAACAAATTTAAGCATCTTAACAACAATAGCAATATTAAATCAGATCTTTGAAATATAAAGATTAAAAACTTAAAAAAAAAAACAAGAGGAAGAAAAATAAGATAGAACAGCGTGCCCGAGTGTACCCTGAAGCAAGACAACTCTAAGATCCTGTGAGATCACAAAGATACGCAAGATTCATTGTCGGAGTCAGCTATAAAGAAATTAGCTGATAGGATGTATAAGGATCTAATAATAGTATGGGGTAGATACTCGAGTTCGATTCGTCTTAAATAAAGAAATCTTTCACCGCGTTTAGAAAGTTTCGGAAGTTCTACATGAAAAACTGCTCTTTAAAAAAAATATCTTCTCTTTTCTAAGAATTTTTACGGCGTTGAGTTATGAATGCAAATATCCGAGGAGCACTAATAATTTTTCCACGTTGGAGCCCTTGGGTTTATAGCATCTCGCTTCTCCAACTAAGGTTATATCTTGGCTTGTAATAATAATAACAATAATAATGATAATAACAATAACAATAATAATAATAATAATATTAATAATAACAATAATAATAATAATAATAATAATGCCATTTCTATAGCATTTCCATAAATTTGAATTCTTCCCATTGAATGGAAATGGACAACCAGTCCTACCCCCTCTTCTTCAATTCCAAGGAACGTGCCTCCACTCCTCCCCCCCCCCCCCACACACACACACATCTCTCTCCCAGGCCTATTCCATATCATAAAAGGAATAACTATTCGGGAAAGTGCTGTTTTATGCCCGATCTCTATTGGAGCAAAGGGGGCTTCCGTAGAATCGCTAGGCTCGCACTGGTTCCCAAAAAGGGGGAGCGACCCCTAGAGGGTGTGTGATGGATATATAGGGCATAAGGCCACCTGCCAAATATGGCTATTTTGCATGAATTT
This sequence comes from Palaemon carinicauda, assembly GCF_036898095.1. Classification (NCBI taxonomy): domain Eukaryota; kingdom Metazoa; phylum Arthropoda; class Malacostraca; order Decapoda; family Palaemonidae; genus Palaemon; species Palaemon carinicauda. The sequence continues at coordinate 1,758,371 of NC_090763.1, read as the reverse complement.
GATATATAATAAATTACACACATTTATGAGTGGACTAATATAACTCTTGGTATGAATCAACGTAATATATATCTGCAAACTGATCTTATGAAAAAGGAACAATAACTGAAATTATTTCACCTTTCGCTTCTTTTATAAAGTATTTAGCTTCAAAAAACTTTGGATTTTCTTTTTTTAGATAGCGTTACATTTATAAGATCCCTTTTATATTTCTTATTTGTATAATATAGTCATTTGGTCATAATTACATTCAGGTCTTCCCAAACAGTACCATCCTGTTCGTAATACTAAGCATGCAGATAATTCTAATGGTTATGCCTTCTCCATCATGAGGCTCAAAACTACACAGTATTACATAAGTTTTATTCCAGCTGTGACCAAGTTGCGCAATGATTTTCCAAATCGGGTAGTTGAATTGGTTGAACTTCAAAAGTTCAAACTTGCACCAAATTTTTTTGTTGAACAGGATGAAATAAAACTGTTTATAGTTTATATATGAAAAATCTGTTTTTATGGTGTTACTGTTCTTGAAATATTCTCTCTCTCTCTCTCTCTCTCTCTCTCTCTCTCTCTCTCTCTCTCTCTCTCTCTCTCTCTCTCTATATATATATATATATATATATATATATATATATACACACACACAAATATACTTAGATATAATGGAAAACAAAAATTCTTAAAATAAAGAGCAATAGTAATCTATTACCAACAGAAAAAAATACAGAGAGAGAGAGAGAGAGAGAGAGAGAGAGAGAGAGAGAGAGAGAGAGAGAGAGAGAGAGAGAGAGAGAGAAATTCCGCTTTTAGCAGCATAATAAAACCCTCTTCATAAAGTCGAGCATCTTCCCCGACACCTAAAATGAAACAACCAATCACAAAGCCTGCATAAAACTCATACCGATATTCTCGCAATACATTCTCTCCTTAACGGTTCTCACTTCCGGTGAATTGTTTACATCAGGGGCCAATTCGTAATCTCATGATAATAATATTTGTCATCTCATGCTGTGATGTGAAAGCTTTCAAAGTATCGTACAACGCTGTTGCCGGATAATCTTATTTGCCATAAACACAGCTTCATCGGAAAGGAAGTGGAGGCATCTATATTTTTATTACTATAATAATAATAATAATAATAATAATAATAATAATAATAATAATAATTATCATTATTATTATTATTATTATTATTATTATTATTATTATTATTATCATTATCATTATCATCATCATCATTATCAGTAGTAGTAGTAGTAGTAGAAGTAGTAGTAGTAGTAGTAGTAGTAGTAGTACAAGCTAAGCTACAACCCTATTTGGAAAACAACGTGCTATCAAACCAAAGTCTCCAGCAGGGTAAAATAGCCCAGTGAGGAAAGGATATAATGAAATAAATAAACCATAAGAGAAGTAATGAACAATTAAAATAACATACTTGAGTAGATCTGTGTCAACAGCAACATAAACAACAATAGCAACAGCAACAACAACAATGGCAGCAGCAACAGCAATATGTATGAAGCTTAAATTAAGATGAGTGTTTTCAAGTTTTATGAAGGATAAAAGTGCTTGGTTAAAAATCATGACGTGATTGCTAAAAATATCTTAACAGTAAAAAAAAATTGCATAGCATGTTCTCAACGAAATGTCCCAATTATAAATAATTGAATAAATCATTAATATTAATATCATTACTCGCGAAATTACAACCCTAGTTGGAATAGCAGGATGCTATAAGCCCAAGGGCTCCAATAGGGAAAAGTGGCCCAGTGAGGAAATGAAATAAGGAAGTAAATAAACTACAAGGGAAGTAATGAACAATTAAAATAAGATATTTCAAGAATAGTAACATTAATAAAACAGATCTTTCATATACGAACTATAAAAGAGACCTTTGTCAGCCAGTTCAACATACACACATTCGCTGTAATTTTGAACATTTGAAGTTCCGCCGATTCAACTCCCTGATTGGGAAGATCATTCCATAACTTGGTCATAGCTGCAATAAAACTTCTAGAATACTGTGTAGTATTGAGCCTCATGGTGGATAAGTCCTGACTTTTAGAATTAACTGCATACCTAGTATTACGAATATGGTGGTACTGTCCGGAAAGACCTGAATGCAAAGAAAGGTCAGAATTATGAAAAATCTTTTGCAACATGCACGACAAACTAACTGAACAACGCTGCCTAGCTTAAGTGGAGAGGGGCCTTGGGCGCTGATGTTATGTATATGTGGTCAGTTTCTAGGGAATTGTCCTGTTCCTTGCCGCTGTCATTCATGGGTGACCTTTAAACCTCTTTAAAAGCTCATTTTAATCCCACTATGACCTGTCACTAATTGCTAGTCTTTTATCAGAGATCTCCCACTCCACTAGCTATTATATTCTAATAGCAGCCAAGGAAATCTTCTGGATTCCTCATGAAGGTTATGTTATTTTTTGCGACACCTTAATCGTATTTGTTAGCATCAATGCTGTTACGACGCCAGAGAACATCTAATAATCAATCAATCAACACTCTAGCATCCATAAGACATACCTTATTTGTGGAATGGCCAGACATTTAGATATCTAACAGTTTAGCTAGTCAGAAGACCACTGGTGTAGCAAACTAGAGGTTGCCGTAGATTTCTCATCTCTTCCTCTTTTCGAACTTCAAAGAGAGAATCGTCAAACGAGAGAAGTTTCAAAAGGCCCAAAAGAAAAAAAAAAGAAAAAAAAAAGCCATTGAGGTAAAGAGGCTTGAAACACACCTTTGACGATCTTTTGGCTCGAAAATCTTCGTGAACAAAAGGAGTCGTCCTTTAGGGGGCCCTTATTTCCATATTTCTAGGGGAAGATAAAAAGGAAAAAAGTAAATACTTGAGTTGTGGAAGATAAAGGTGTAAACACTTGAGAAGAAGTAGCAAGGGTAAGCATCCGTAAAGTAAAGAAGAAGAAGAAGAAGAAGAAGAAGAAGAGAAATTAGAGTTGTGGAAGATAAAGGAGTAAATAATTGAAAAGAAGTAGCAAGAGTAAGCATCCGTAAAGTAAAGAAAAAAGTAAATATTGAAGAAGAAGAAGAAGAAGAAGAAGAAGAAGAAGAAGAAGAAGAAGAAGAAGAAGAAGAAGAAGAAGAAGAAGAAGAGTTGTGGAAGATAAAGGAGCAAATAATTGAAAGAAGTAGCAAGAGACAACACCCGTGGAGTAAAGAAAGAAGTGAACCTTTACACAGAAAAATAAGAAGTACAGAGAGCAATGGTGAAAGAAAAGAAAACACTAAATAACAGAGGCAAACACACCAATGGTGACAGAACAAATAAAGTAAAATACTTCAAGAGGAAGGAAAAAAAGACACAAATAGTACAGACAAGGATTCCAAGTGGCAGTGAAGAAATAAGGTTGATATAGAGGAAGGAGGATTGAAACTTCCAGCTACCCCAGTGAAAGACGCCATCCTCCTAACAGCGTGTCGAGTGGTATTGGATTTCATAAGTTTTCGTTAGAGGAGGTGAGGACATGTAAAGGGAAAGGCCTTCTACCCGGAGATGGATATAAATAAACCTGGAATTATGAAAGGTATCAATATACGTCTCTTACATAAGGAAATGTTTCATTTTCAGGAATGTTCCGACGGTAAAGTGTGGAAATGTTTCGACGAAACGTTAAAGTAGGGAAATGTTTTTCTTTCAGTAATGTTCCGACGGTAAAGTATGTAGATGTTTTTCTTTCGGGAATGTTTCGACGAAACGGTGAAGTAGGGAAATGTTTGTCTTCCGAAAATGTTTGGACAAAACGTGAGGGTATGGGGTTTGTCTTTCTGGAATGTTTGGAGGAAAAAAAAAATCTTTCAAGAATGTTTGGACGAACAAGGAAAGTAACGATTTTTTATCTTTCTTTCAGGAATGTTTGGACAAAACGGGAAAGTAAGGAACTGTTTTAACAAAACGGGAAAGTATGGAAATATTTCTACCAGAAATGCTCAGACGAAACAAGAATGTAAGAAAATGCTTTTAGTAATACTTTTACGAAACGGGATATGGATATGTTATTCTTTCAGGAATATTTTGACAAAATGGGAAAGTAAGGAAATGTTTGTGGGAAATATTTTGACAAAACAGGAAAGTAAGGATTTTTTTTTTTTTTTTTTTTTTTGGGGGGGGGGGTGATATTTACACGAAACGGGAAAGTATATGGAAATCTGTAAATTTTGTGCTCTTGTCTAGGCTAAACTCAAAATATTTAATAATCAGAATATTATAAACTTATACAAAGAAGATTTCTCATTCAATCTATGCCCCTACAACATCACTCACAAAACAAATCTCCGATTAAAAACAACTGAGAGAGAGAGAGAGAGAGAGAGAGAGAGAGAGAGAGAGAGAGAGAGAGAGAGGAGAGAGAGAGATTTGGTGCAGTTTCATATAATTTAAAAGTTTTACGTATAAACCATACTTTAATTGAGAGAGAGAGAGAGAGAGAGAGAGAGAGAGAGAGAGAGAGAGAGAGAGAGAGAGAGAGAGAGAGATTCTGCATATAATAATAAAATTAAATTTATCCTTAATGAGAAAATATGACTTTTCAATAAAAAAAAAATCAAAACTACCGAATTATTAAAATATAAAGAAAGAAAAGAATATAAAGTTGCCATGGCATCCGATATAGATACACATTCCATTCAGGGAAATATTTGTAGCTACCAGAGAAAAGGGTAAACATGGAAAGAAAAGTTAAACACGAAAAAAGATATTCTTAAAGGCATTCACATCAGTTGCAACTAGACTTTTCAAGAAAGAGCAAATATTAAGAGAAATATTTTCTCGAGAGGAATGTAAACTCACCAGCCAAAAATAAATAAGATATTAATAACCGGTAACATGAGTATTGTATTAATGAGAGCATAGAAATTAGTGAATAGTGTAGACGTTGTGTGAAATGTATTATTTCGTTCATTTGATGTAGGAAAATTGACAAATAAAGTTCGATTCAAACAAAAACTTAAAACATAAAGTTCGATAAAAAATAAATAAATTAACAAATAAAGCTCGAAATGAAAAAAAAAAAAACTAAGTAAAGCTTAGTACAAAGGAAAAAATAACAAATAAAGTTCGAAACAAAGAAAATATTAACAAATACAGTTCGATACAAACGTAAGAGAAGAGCATTTATCTTTTTCTTTTAGCCAAAGTCATCCAGAGCATATATATATATATATATATATATATATATATATATATATATATATATATATATATATATATATATATATATATAAATAAATAAATATATATATATATATATATATATATATATATATATATATATATATATATATATCGTAGGTTCGCCAAGGGACCAGCCACCAGTTGAGATACTACCGCTAGAGTGTTACTGGGTCCTTCGACTGGCCAGACAGTACTAAATTAGATAACTTTCTCTGGTTACGACTCTTTTTCCGTTGCCGACACATTCACCGAATAGTCTGGTCTATACCTAGCACATTCGCCTCTGTCCTCATCCTCATACATCTAACAACACTCAGATTACCAAATAATTCTTCTTCGCTGCCGATGTTAACTACTCCACTGTCATTGTTCAGCGGCTACTCTCCTCCTTTGGCTATAGTAAGCAGCTCTCCTAGGAGGTCAAAAAAAAAGAAGAATAAAAAAAACATTGTTCTCTAGTCTTGGGTAGTGCTATAGCCTCTGTACCATGGTCATTCCACTGTCTTGGGTTAGAGTTCTCTTGCTTGAAGGTACACTCGGGCACTCTATTCTGTCTTATTTCTCTTCCCCTTATTTTGTTTACGTTTATATACGGAAGATCTATTTTAATGTTGTTACTGTTCTTAAAATATTTCATTTTAATTAGTAATTGCTTCTCTTGTAGTTTATTTCCCTGTTTCCTTTCCTCAATGGGCTAATTTTCCTTGTTGGAGCCCTTGGGCTTGTAGCATCCTGCTTTTCAAACTAGAGTTCCATCTTGGCTAATAATAATAATAATAATAATAATAATAATAATAATTCATACATACATAAAGAAAGGGCATTGTTCACTGCTTCAGTCCTACGTTAACTACTGAAGTGGGGAGGAAGGACGCAATTGAGAGGCATAGCATTTGCCTCACGTTTGTTAGGTCTCGGGTCGCTTCCGGCCTACCATCCGACTGTTTACCCCGCTTTAGCTTGGTACCAATATCTGCTGAGGTCAGGAAAAAGGACGGTGGACCTAGTATCCTTTTTCTTACAAACTTAATTATAAATTGTACCCTTCTATATTAATCCTTCGAAAGTTATGTATATATATATATATATATATATATATATATATATATATATATATATATATATATATATAATATATATACATACACACACACACACATATATATATATATATATATATATATATATATATATATAAACAAACACATATATATATATATATATATATATATATATGTGTGTGTGTGTGTGTGTGTGTGTTTGTGTGTGTGTGTGTTGGGGTCAGAAAAAGGAGGTTGGGGCCAGTAGCGTTACTCTTAAAAACATACTAAGAGATTGTACCCTTCTATAATAATCCTTTAGCATACTTATATATATATATATATATATATATATATATATATATATATATATATATATATATACAGGCAGAGAGATAGTGTGTGTGCACGTGTGTCCGTGCCCGATGGGTAAGTACACTATATATGTGTGTTAGTGTGAAAAGCAATGCCTTTTGCCTACTGCAAGACCCTGCAAAAAAAAAAAAAAAAAAAAAAAAAAAAAACGCAATTTGTACCACTAAACGCATATTCTTCCTTACGGCTCCTTCTCCTGCTCCTTCACAGTTTCTGGTCTTTGAAGAAATATCTAAGTGCGCCTCTAGCGACGTCTTCCCACCTCCCCCTCCCACTCTCCCCCCTCCACCCTATTTCACAGACTTGGTGTCTCCTTAATGTATCTCAGAGGATGTCTTCTACTAGGCTGTCAAGGAACGTGTACTTGACAGGACAATTACTTCATCTTTTTTCCGCTATTTTACTGTTTTTTTTTTTTTTTTTTTTTTTTTGCTGTCATTTTTGTTGTTGTTGTTATCATAATTATTAATGAAGATGAGAGAAATAATCCAGCACCCTCTCGCAATGGGTATTTAACAAGTTTACTTTTAATAAAATTTTAGTAAAATATTATTACTGTATTATTATTATTATTATTATTATCATTATTATCATTAATATTATTATTATTAGCTAAGCTACAACCCTAGTTGGGAAAGCAGGATGCTATACGCCCATGGGCTGCAACGGGGGAAAGTAGCTCAATGAGGAGAAGAAATAAGGAAATATATAAACAAAAAAAAAAGAGTAGCGAACAATTAAAATAAGACACTTTAAGAACACTAACAGCATCAAAACAAAATATTGTAAGAACATTAATACCATTAAGATAGATCTTTCCTACATAAACTATATAAAAAACAATAAATGTCAGCCAGTTCAACATGAAAACATTCGCAGCAAGTTCAAACTTTATAGTTTTCAGCAGACTCACAATGAACGTCGCCGTTATGTCATGTTTACAACAATCACCGTTCTAATATTAAACGCTATATATTCTTTAACGTTGCCAGTTGTTTTGAGGCCCATTTCATAGGAATGAAATAATAAGAAAAGATGAATAATATACTGAGAACGACGCAAATGCATATACATTTGGCTGAAACAATCATAAACTTTACAGTTTCCCATTTGCATTTAACAAAGAAATGCTGCAATAACAGAGGAATAATCATAAATAACGAATACTGTAATGTATTCGAAGTGATACTGCAGCATTTACATTTACCTAAAACAATCATAAAGTTCACAGTTTCCCATTTACTCCCAACCAGGAGATGCTGCCTGAGTTTATCAGTACCGCAGTGATTCATAAATCCTACTGTCGTTATTCGTTTTTTTTCTGCGGTTGTATTTTCCATTTGACTAACGAGCGCATATCTCCAACATGTATCTATTCACGTTCGCATTGCAGTAGACCGTCTTGGTCGATATACCTTTATGATGGATATATAGATGATTTTTGCTAATAGTTTCGAGATTCTGAAGGAAATTGAACACAATTATATTCCCCATAGTGCTTATAAAGAATGTCATATAACATAACACAATATGCTGTGGGGATACCTTAACGTGATGAAAGGGTTTGCGTATCGAAATCATTTGCAAAGCTGTATTAGTCAAGGCCATCCATCATAGGTTGGTTTATTGTGAGCTTTCAGACAAAAATCTCCCACCATCACCAATCTGCAGATAGCCAGCGTGGTGATGAAAACTGTCGAAACCCCAGACATGGATAAGGACATGCCTGAGGCCTTTGTTATACAGTGGATTAGAAACAGTGTCATTTCTTGTTGTTATTGATCACAAGATCACTCTCAGTATTACCTCTTCCATGACGTATGCCATCAATTATTCCCAGACAATTGCTGAGAACCACTAAGCCTTACCTGTCCAAGGATTAGGAAGAGTTTCAAATTGCATAGATGATTAACAATCGCTTTTGGAAAGTATTCATCCTAACACGTATGGACTCCGTATGAAGTGAAAACGTCACAGAAGTAAAACCTTGAACAAGTGGTCATATTTCATAATAATTTTACACGCCGTATTTATTACGACTTTTATATTTTGTCTTCAAGATTCTGACAAATGAAACTTAGGGGGAAAAAAGAGATGGATTCATGTGAATCTATCGCCCTTTCAGGTTTCAGCTCGACACTGTGATACATTAACGATAAGTTCGAATCATTTGACATATTTGATTAAGAAAAGATAAGAGAACAAAACATTGAACAAGACAAACCGATAAAACAAGTAACTGATACATTCATCTTTATGGAAGACTTATGTACAATACATTGGTATATATATATATATATATTATATATATATATATATATATATATATATATATATATAATGTAACTATTATATATATAGTTACATTATATATATGCAGAAGTTTATGCATATACAGAATATACAAACTCTGTATATATATATATATATATATATATAGTATATATATATATATATATATATATATATATATATTGTAACTAATAAAAACATTCGTATGGAAGAAGTTTATGTATGTATATATATATAGTATATATATATATATATATATATATATATTATAACTAATAAAAACATTCTTATGGAAGAAGTTTATGCATATATATATATATATATATATATAATATAGTATATATATATATATATATATACATATATATATATATATATATATATATATATATATATACATATATATATATATATATATATTGTAACTAATAAAAACATTCTTATGGAAGAAGTTTATGCATATTATATATATATATATATATATATATATATATATATATATATATATGCATAAACTTCTTCCATAAGAATGTTTTTATTAGTTACAATATATATATATATATATATATTATATATATGTATATATATATGTATATATATATATATATATATATATATGTATATATATATATATATATATATATATATACATATATATATATATACATATATATATATATATATATATATATATATATATATATTGTAACTAATAAAAACATTCTTATGGAAGAAGTTTATGCATATATATATATATATATATATATATATATATATATATATATATATAAAGATACATAAAACGTTCTAAAACCGTTTATGATTTTTCTCTGCTCCAGAAACTGAGTGCAATTTGACTATTGAAGACTGGAGGAGACGTTATAACTATTTTAAAATCTATGCCAAACAAAATCAGTGTATTATAATGAATAGTGGCTGATATATAACTAAATATATTTCCAAAAAAGTCATACAAGAAAAGTCAACACTGAGCTGACTAAAGTCTAATTTCTATAAGCAGAGTTTAATATATTTCTTCTCATTCTCAATTTACTTTGGAAAAAAAAAAAACACGAGATATGTAACGAAGCCACAGAAAATCCATAACCACTTGTATATACCTACATTTGAAGGGCCACACATGAGGTAACTAAGAGAGAGAGAGAGAGAGAGAGAGAGAGAGAGAGAGAGAGAGAGAGAGAGAGAGAGAGAGAGAGAGAGAGAGCAGCCAAGTACTTGAAAAAATAAGGTTTTAGGAAAAAAATAACTAAAGTAAGTGGAAGCATTTGAGTAACCATACGGCTGCACCAAGGTCATTAAAAATATCATAATATTAAATACTTCTAAAAGAATATCTTTATATGAATATATACTTTCATCTATTGATTTTCTCTCATTTCTAATCTGTTCCTTACACAACACGTAAGGTTTTTTTTTTCTCTCATTTTATGTAAAATATTTGGCTTATTGTTCACAAGAAGTACATATCGAGAATAATAAAACATTTCATATCGAAAGCAATAAAATATTTCATATCGAGAACAATCAAATATTTCATATCGATAACAATAAAACGTATTTACATCTAGAACAATAGAACATTACATATCGAGAAGAATAAATCCTTGCATATCAAAGCAATAAAACATTTCATACCGAGAACTATAAAAGATTACATAACAAGAATAACAAATAGACTTATAACTCATGTTTAATGTTCTTTCATTCTATACCCGTCTCGGTAACTGTACATTCCCAGGGAATCTCTTTGATTTCACATGTCAGACATCCTGTCTCCTTACAGCATCTTTAAAAATGTCCTTTCTTTCTTCATGGGATTTCTGTTTGACAGCTAATTTTTTTACTTTTACTCCGCGCTATACAATTTATGAGTAATTATTGTTAATGCAATTCAATGTGTGCCTCTACTACTGTTGAAAGCAGTCTATTAGTACTTTTTTCATTATATTAAGTTATTTATAAAATTATATATGCATACATACAATTATATCATATTATATTATATACAGTATATACATATATATATATATATATATATATATATATATATATATATATGTATATATATATATATATATATATAGTAAAGGGTTAGTGAAATTTGGGTTTTTAGTCATCACATCATTGTATTATTTATTACATCAGTGGATCTTGAATGGACAGAATACACACACACATCAAACGATATACACTTATAGATTTATTTATGTACGTGTATATATATACGTATGTATATATATATATATGTGTGTATGTTTATCTGTGTGTATTTGATTCTGTCCAATCAAAATCCACTGATGTAATTAGTAATTAAATGATGTGATGACTAAAAACCAAAATTTACACCATCCTCAGTGATTGTTATGAAAATTATTTATATAAAAGAATCTACTCTTGGTTTCAGTGTATCGGGAAACAATCACTTAGATTCCTCTTATTTACGATGAATCTGTCCTTTAATCATGAGAGAATTGACTCTGATTAAATTAGTTTTAATCAATTAGAATAATTAAATCCCGATCAAGGGTGACAAGGAAATTAAAGTCGTGCGTAGGTGCTATATATTATATATATATATATATAGTATATATATATATATATAGTATATATATATATTATATATATATATACTACACACACACACGTGTGTGTGTGTGTGTGTGTAAAGTCAAATTATATCTGACCAAGATATGGAACAGAATATAACCATATTTATGTCCTAAGAGACTGATGGAACACCATATGAAAACAATAGGTCTCCATATGATGGAATCAGAGCATTTACAGTAGTGTGTATATCTACCAACCACAAGAAATGCAGCCGTTGCTAGTCCACTGCAGGATCAAAACCTCAGACATGTCAATTCCTGTCTGCGGTTTGGCAAGTTTTCATCACCACGCTATCCAGTGCGAACTAGTGATGTTGGAAGATTTTCTTGTGATCCTTCACAGGAAACCAACCTAATATGGGCGGCTCTGTCTGGTACAGCTTTGGTGATGATGGCAATAAACAAACCCTTTCACCACGTTAAGGTATTCCCTCTATTAAATTAGAATGAAAATTCTAATATCAATCTTTGTAGCCCAACAAAAGACAACAAAATATCAATAAAGATTTACTTGTACATTTTGGGGATGAGTGTTGACTCTACGAAATACGTGGAAGTGGAAATTATAATAATCTCGTTCAACTGCATCGTGCCGTAAACCAAAGTGTTTGTTCACTTGCTGAGGTAGGATGTGGCACTCAACATAATTGGTTTGTTAAGAAGAGAGAGAGAGAGAGAGAGAGAGAGAGAGAGAGAGAGAGAGAGAGAGAGAGAAGCACGCCTTTTAAGGAAAATGTTAGAAGAGAAAGATTATCATTAGTTTAATCTATAAAAAATACCTTTCGAATATATTAAGTGAGATTCTCTGACTTTGCTTACCTATACAATCATATCCAAAATAGACAAAAGCGATAAAATACGATTTCATATGATAAAGAAAACATACAAAACATAATTAAAAAACCCCAGTACACCAAATAGCTGAGGATGTGAGGTAGAGAGTGTTGTCCTGTATGGTCGCTTGAGTCCTGGACCGAGTTTATAATTAAAGGAAAAAAATATACTTGAAAATAGTGAGGAGAAGCCAAGCTAAGGTTAAAGAACCCGGAAACAGGTAGAGGTCGGGTCATGGTCCCACAAATTGTCACTGCTTCACTTTTTCTGAGAGGAATTAACTGAATTAGTGTAGGAAATGGTAGTTATAAACATTAGGTAACCATCTGTTATTGATCAGTGTAAAATTCAATGGGAGACTAGTGGTCTTTGCTACCTAATAATCTATAAATTGAAAGAAATACAAGACTGATTTTATAGTGTTGAAAAGTATGTGGTTATTTGAGAGGTAACTAACATAAGTACAGTACTGTTGAGGAGAGAGAGAGAGAGAGAGAGAGAGAGAGAGAGAGAGAGAGAGAGAGAGAGAGAGAGAGAGAGATAAAAAACT
>NC_090763.1:1731749-1741749 GCF_036898095.1 Palaemon carinicauda | reverse complement strand
GTAGTTGGGAAAGCAGGATGCTATAAACCAATGACTCCAACGGGGGAAAACGACCCCAGTGAGGAAAGAAAACAAGCAAGTAAATAAGCTACAAGAGAAGTAACTTCAGGTTCATTTGTAATTAGTATCACCTTTAGGTAATTTTAATAATTTTTTGAATAACGAAATGTTTAATTAAAACTTCATGAGAGAGAGAGAGAGAGAGAGAGAGAGAGAGAGAGAGAGAGAGAGAGAGAGAGAGAGAGAGAGAGAGAGAGAGAGATCATCCATGAGGACTTTTAGATATTCATTCATGTTGAACAATGTCAATTCATTCACTTACGACATAGTTTATAACTAGTGGGACAATTACCAACCTAATAATATTCTTCTGAATAGGAGAGACTTGTGAAATTCTAACAGTGGCTGCTCGAAATTTCTAGATAGAAGAATGATCCTAAATATATCATTATGGTTATATAACCTCTCCATGTATCTGCTGCTAACTTCATTGTTTGAAATCTCTGCTATTTTCCCTATTGAGGCCCATGGCCTTATAGCATCCTGCTTTTCTCATTAGGGTTGTAGCTTAGCATTTAATAATAATAATAATAATAATAATAATAATAATAATAATAATAATAATAATTCCTGTTCGCTTGAATGAAGGGAAATGGTATTAGAATAGATAATTATATAGAAACATATGAAGACACATATGAGAGTGTGTTTTAAAAACAGTTTATTTCTGATGCAATTTTTATTCAAGACAATTGCCTTAGTGACGTCAACGAGTTATAAATGAAAGTGAATACTCACTGATCGTTAACTAATGGCTCATGAAGGAGACTCTGGAGAAATTATGTAAATACGAGGATTCCTACAGGAAGTAGGTTGGCGCAAATAAGGCAAACTCCTTTAATATATACATACATGCATACATATATATATATATATATATATATATATATATATATATATATATATATATATACTATATATATATATTTATATCTATACATACATATATATATATATATATATATATATATATATATATATATATATATATACACAACAACAACAAATGCAGCCGTCTCTAGTCTACTACAGGACAAAGGCCTCAGGCATATGTTTATTCATGGCTGGGCTTTGGCCAGTTTCCAGTACGGATTGTTAACTGTGGGAGACTTTTGTCTGATCGCTAAAAGCAAACCAACCTAGTATGGGTGGTTCTGAGTAGTACAGTTTTACTAATCATGGCGATAAGCAAACCCTTTCACCAAGTTAAGGTGTGTTTGTTAATTCATTCATATATGTATATATATAAATATATATAAATATATATATACATATATACATATATATATATATATATATATATATATATGTGTGTGTGTGTGTGTGTATATATATATATATATATATATGTGTGTGTGTGTATATATATATATATATATATATATATATATATATATATATATATATATATATATATATATTACAACAACAGTAGAAGAATGAAAACGTAGAGCCTTTTCCTCTGTAATACTTTATAATCGAATTTCGATAATTCCTCAACACTAAAACGTACTGTCCAACGTTAGAAAAATACTGTAAAATAATTGGAACAGGAATCCCGATGGGACAGGGCAATACATACGGAGAAAATAATACTGTAGTTACTCTATATATTTTCGTTACACTATTCAAACAATGCCTTACCATATTTACTCAGGACAGATTTTTGGTGGCCTATTTGAAACATCACGGCCTGGCGCTCGCGTATTATTATTATTATTATTATTATTATTATTATTATTATTATTATTACTTGCTAAGCTACAACCCTAGTTGAAAAAGCAGGATGTTACAAGCCCAGGGGCTCCAGGAGGGAAAATAGCCCAGTGAGGAAAGGAAACAAGGAAAAGTCAAATATTTTAAGAACAGTAAAAACATTAAAATAAATGTTTCCTATATAAACCATAAAAACTTTAACAAAACAAGAGGAAGAGAAATAAGATAGGATAGTGTACCCGAGTGTACTCTCAAGTAAGAGTACTCTAACCCAAGACAGAGGTTATGCCACTACCCACGACCAGAGAACAAGGGTTTGATATCAGAGTGCCCTTCTCCTAGAAGAACCGCTTAACACAGCTAAAGAATCTCTTGTACCCTTACAAAGAGGAAAGTAGCCACTGAACAATTACAGTACAGTAGTTAACCCCTTTAGAGAACAAGATTGTTTGGTAAAATCTGTTGTCCAGTGTATGAGGACAGAGGCGAATATGCAAATATGCCAGACTATTCTATGTATGTGTAGGCAAAGGGAATATGAACCGTAACCAGAGAGAAGAATCCAATGTAGTACTGTCTGGCCAGTCAAAGGACCCCATAACTCTCTAGCAGTAGTATCTCAACGGGTGGCTTTGCCCAGACCAACCTAATACCTCGGTATTTTCTTGTTTTTTCAATCTCACCTGAGCTAAGGTTGGAGGGTTTGGGAGAGCCTATAGGTTTTGCTACTGAGCCATCAGCAGCCATTGCTTACCCTTCCCTGGTACTAGCTTGGGTGAAGAGGGGGCTTGTGCGCTGATCATATGTTTGTATAATGTGTCTGTAGAACATTGTTCTGCTAGAGCATTGTCACTGGCCCTTGCCTTAGCTATTCATGATCGGCCTTTAAGGGGAGAAGGAAAAATAGTCTGCCCTACACAAGAATGAATTCATTTATCCGCCTTAAGAATAATCCGTATCATGAAAATTAATCGAAAACAATTATTCGAAAAACAGCTATTCGAATGGAAAATTGTTCGAAAGAAAGTTATTCGAAAGGACAATTATACGAAATGATAAATATTATAAATGTTGTTTGAACCTTACGCTAATAGGCAATTGTTCAAATAGGCAATTATTCAAATGTTTGTTTGAACGTTATCCGATTTTGTTAGTGGTAATAAACGGTGTGAAGGACATCAAGCACCAAGGACTTCATTTCTTCGGAATATTGCAGCCCTTCAGTGATGGCCCAATACATTTCAAGTGAAAAAGCCAAGCCTATGCTTAAAATCGATGGTTTCATATTCGTGAAAGACAAACAAGTTGGTAACAAGATATACTGGAAGTGGAATGAAGTTTGCATCGTATTGCAAAAGCCTAACAATTACTAATGATGATGAAGTGATTAAAGTTTCTCGTGAACATAATCATTCTGGTGGTGACGTAAATACAGAAGTGCGTAGTTTTCTGAACAAAGTGAAAAGTGATGCTAAAGAAGGGCGTGATTCTCCCCAATATGTCATTTCTACAGCTGCATCGCAATTAAGTGAAAGCGCCGCCCAAGCTATACTACAAATAAGCTCTATAAAAAGAACTATTCATAACGTAAGACAAAAAGAAAGAGCAGGCTTAGCTAATCCAATTCATAGACGGGAAATTGTTTTAACTGAGCAAACTAAAACTCATAAAGGGGAGCAGTTTTTGCTATATGATTCCGGATGTTACGATGATAGGATACTTGAATCTGCAACTCAGAATAATTTGAGTCTACTCGAGAAGAGTGAAAATTTACAAGTGGACGGCACATTTAAAACTGTACCTCAGCTATTTGAACGATTATATACTGTACATGCTGTGAAGAATAACTATACCATTCCTGTGTGCTACGCTTTACTTCCAGATAAAAGAGCTGAAACTTATAGAAGATTATTTACTCAAATTAAGTCTATGGATCCAAATTTACAAGTTTCAACCATAGCTTCAGACTTTGAACTTGCAACTATAACTGCCGTTAACGAAGAATTCAGCACAGCTTCTCATTATGGATGCCTTTTCCACTTAGGCCAGTGCTTGTATCGAAAGATAAGTGATTGTGGTCTAATAGTGAGATACGATACAGATTTCGAATTTGCTTTAAGAATTCGGATGCAGTTAACCCTAGCCTTTGTCCCCGTAGACAAAGTTACTGAATCATTTGAAGCCTTACTAGATTCAGATATATATCCTCAAACTGTAAATCCTATTTTAGATTATTTTGAAGGTTCGTGGATTGGTCGTCCTTCAAGACGTCATCGACGTAGTCCTATGTTTGAAATAAGTATGTGGTCTTGTTTTGAGAGAGTCAATACTGATTTGCCTAACGCACTTGAAGGATGGCACAGAGCTTTTTTACAGCAAATGTCATCTCATCATCCAACAATATGGAAGTTCCTAGATGCTCTAAAAAGAGAGCAGGATTTACAGGAAATTCACATAGCAATATAAAGAGCAGGAAGCACAAATATGAAGAGTTCCAAGAAATATCGTGACTTGAATGAAAGGATAAAAAATTTAGTGGCAACCTTTGAAGAGTACTCAGTATTAGAGTATTTGCGCGCTGTAACGCATAACTTGCATTTATAAGTAAATCTGTTTCATCATGAATTTATTTTAATAGTTTTAATAATGGCATTCATACTTGAAAGATTTCATCCTATTTGATATCTGTACACCTTTGTTTAAATAAAGAATTTTACATTTCAAATAATTATCATTTCGTATAATTGTCCTTTCGAATAACTTACTTTAGAAAATTTTTCCATTCTAATAATTGTTTTTCTAATAATTGTTTTCGAACAATGTTCATATAATCGAATAATCTAAACACGATTATGAATTGACAAAATGTCATTACAGCTTGCCTTTACTTGATCACTTGATCACTTATTCACTAATTTACCAAAAAGAATCATACAAAATATTTATGTAAAATCTAGAAATGTGTATAGAGCATATTCCATTTGTGTGTAAATTCACTCTATTTCAAAATTGCTTTAAGGATACTCTAGAAAACATTTTGGCTAACGTATATAAAAAATAGTAAAATATTTGCTAATAAAGCATATTGAGACTCTCTCTCTCTCTCTCTCTCTCTCTCTCTCTCTCTCTCTCTCTCTCTCTCTCTCTCTCTCTCTCTCTCTCTTCTAATAACGCCGAACATTAAATGCAAACAGGCAAGTAACTAATGATGAAATCTGTTAAAATACTCTTCACATTTCCTACTCCAGTAAATTAATTAGCCTCTAGGTATGAAGATTTTAATTCATTTCGTATGAAATTCAATTAACGCACTGAACTTCAGACGAAAATCCAGGCACCGTTGCATTTGAGAGAGAGAGAGAGAGAGAGAGAGAGAGAGAGAGAGAGAGAGAGAGAGAGAGAGAGAGAGAGAGAGAGATTCTTAGTCATTAAACGAAAGAGAAATTTGGGTTAATGATCTTTTTAGGTCTATCATCAGCACTAATATCGCTCGCTCTCTCTCTCTCTCTCTCTCTCTCTCTCTCTCTCTCTCTCTCTCTCTCTCTCTCTCTCTCTCTCTCTCAACAAGCAGAAAGAAAACATTACAATCTGCATAACACAACTGTTTCATGCTTTATCGAAATTTAACGGAAGCGATTTCCTTTCGAAAAACATAAAATGTGTTAATTAAGAATCTCACACATTACAAAGATGAAGAACATTCTTTATTTAAGCTTTTAAAGTCACTCTTGAGGTTACCACCCAAGTAAAGAGCACTGTGGAAACAACAGAGAAGTTTAGTGGGAGAGTTGGTTTACATCAAGGTTCAACTCGAACTCGGATAAAAGAGTATTCTCTAAAGTATTTACAAAATTATCTTCTTTGAAGTAATAATGGAATAAGCTTCACTGAGGTCTGATTTACAAAATTGATCTTTTAATTGATGATACTACATCAGGTTTCAAAGAGGAAGTCCCCAGGGTATTATGTTTGCTGATGATGATGTTTTGGTAACCTGACTAGAGAAGGGGTGGATAGACAACTAGATATGTAGAGACAAGGTCTTAAAGTTCGAGGCTTAAGGATAAGTAGAGCAGAGACAGAATATCTGTGGATAGGAAAGAGAAGGAAAACAGGGTGCTGTTATAATGGGTTTGGATAACACGTTCAAGTACCTTGGTTTCTGTGTGATGGATAATGGAGTCATGAACTAAGCAGTTAACCACAGGATACAGTGTACTTGGATGAACTGGAGAACAACATCGGGATTATCATTTGATAACAGGAATACTGCAAAGGTAAAAGAACGGCTTTACAAAGGTGTAGTTAGACCAGCTTTTGTGTATGGAGCTGAAACTTAGTCAATAAAGAAGACTCAAGAAAGGAAGTTGAAAGTGGCAGAATTGAGGATGATAAGATGAATGTGTGGAGTCACGGGAAGGGACAGGATCAGAAATTATTATATGAGCAAGCCAGTCAAATTTGTAAATTATAAAAGCGTAGTTAGACCAGCTTTGATGTATGGAACTGAAACTTGGTCAATAAAGAAGACTCAAGAAAGGAAGTTAGAAGTGGCAGAAATGAGGATCATAAGACGAATGTTTGGAGACACGAGAATGAACAGGATAAAAAATTATTACATGAGCGAGCCAGTCAAATTCGAGAAGTATCGAAAACAATTCAGTACAGAAAACAGTGATTCGTTCGTTCAGATTGCCGAGCAGGGGCTCTTGGCACAAGGCACTAGTCCCTAGCTACAACAGTAGTTTGGCCATGTCATGGGGAGAGAAGATCATGTGGGCCGAAGGGCCATAGATATGGAAGTGGATGGAGGAAGGAGGAGGGAAGGCCAAAGTTCAGATGGAAAGATAAGTAGCAAATGAGATGCGGGAAAAAAAGGAATAAGAGAACAAGGTGCCCAAGATAGAAGAGAAAGGAGAAAGCTTATAGGAAACAGCGACCCTATATATAGATGGGTAAAGACTGCACACAACGAAGAAAGGTCACTCAAGAGTAACAGAGGTCGGGGACAGGACGATCTCCAAGAGATCGAATATATAACGCATATGATCACCGTCCGAGAGCCTCTCCACCCACGCAAGGACCAAGGAGTGTCAGGCAATGGTTCCTGATGACTCAGCAGATATACTTATAGGCTACACCTCCACCCCTAGTTCACAAGGACAGTGAGGTTACACTTCCAGAAACTGTCGGGGTTGAGCGGATCTCGAACTCCAGATAAACACAATGAGAGACAGGAAAGTTTCCAGTAGGCTAACAAAAAATAAATTATTTTCTTAAACCTGCGTGTTCATTAATTTTATCATTACCTTCATTTATCATCATTACTTTAATATAAAAATGTTTTTACAACGAGAAATACATATAAAAGTTGACTTATGATCGACCCTTCTATATATCACTTTCAAGTGAACTAAAATTCGATACACAACTCTTTCATTTTCATATATCTTGCTTTTAAAAATCCAACCAGAAATACTTTAATAATTCTCTAAAATTAATGCGAGCAGTTTGCTGAACACAGTAATGAAACATTTCATACATTCAAACTATAATTAACTTTGAGCAAGAGAGGTTTTTCACTGAGCTATTTTTTCCTTGTTAGAGCCCTTGGGGTTATAACATCCTGCTTTTCGAACTAGGGTCGTAACTTAGCAAATAATTGAATTAATAATAATAATAATAATAACAATGATGATAATAATAATAATAATAATAATAATAATAATAATAATAATGATAATAACACATAATATTAAAAATAATAATAATAATAATAACTCATTCAAATCCTGAGATCGTTCCTATGGGGGGGGGGGGGGAAATCCTTGCGAGTTTCCTGAATAGCCATAGGTCCACATAAAACCTAATAACCAAAGTGTTTTTTTTTTCTTTCTTAAATAAAGAAAGCGAGTTTGAGCCAGGTCAAAAAAAAAAAAAAAAAATTTGCCTACACTCTATGAATATGACCGTCTTACTCACAGGACACGTTGCTATTAATAAGATAAGAACATGTAATTAAAACCCTCCATGTTGCCATTAATAAGATAAAAACATGTAATTAAAACCCTCCATGTTGCCATTAATAAGATAAAAACATGTAATTAAAACCCTCCATGTTGCCATTAATAAGATAAAAACATGTAATTAAAACCCTCCATGTTGCCATTAATAACATAAAAACATGTAATTAAAACCGTGAATTTTTTTCGAGTTCTGAACTCCGCTGAATCTATGGAAATCTAAACTTGCTTCTTATAACAGAAAACTTGATTACTTTTCTTTCTGATATGTGAAAGGGCAAATCTATTATTTTTTCTTATTTTTCACTTTCTATTACAATGGAAGAGACGCCGATAAAAACAAAACAATATCGATATAATTATCACCTCTGGTCTCAATTACCAACAACCACATCTCTCATCAATCTTACTTACCAACAACCACATCTCTCATCAATCTTAATTACCAACAACCACTTCTCTCATCAATCTTAATTACCAACAACCACTTCTCTCATCAATCTTAATTACCAACAACCACTTCTCTCATCAATCTTGATTACCAACAACCACTTCTCTCATCAATCTTGATTATCAACAACCACTTCTCTCATCAATCTTCTGAAATTATCTTTAAAAAGTTTCCTTAGCTATATACGACCCACCCTTCCACCTATCATCACTAAAATAAACATATGAATATCAAAGACATGTTATCTTATAAAGCACCACCAATCTTCTTTGCCAGAAGTAACATATGTTTCGCTGGAGTTTCCGTTGTATTTTCCCCTTTTCTTGATCCCTTGTTCAACTTTTCTTCTCTTTTTTTTTATTTTCTCTTGTTCTCCATCCTCCTTCCTGCCTTCATGCTATTAACTTTAAAGGTCACTCGCGAATGGCAAAGGCAAGGGACAGTAGCAATGCCCTAGCTAGCAGGACAATGCTCTAGAAAATTACCATATATACAACGCCCAATACTCCCTTGCGCAAAGGTAGGACCAGGAAGGGACAGGCAATGGCTGCTGATGACTCAGCAGGTAGACCTATAGGGTCTCCCAAACCTTACATCCTTAGCTTACAAGGATGGTGAGGCTGCAGACACTAATAGAAACTATCGATCTTGAACGGGACTCGAACCCTAGTCCGGCAGATCACCGAGCAGGGACGTTTCCAATAGGCTGACGAGGCTGAAGGTTAAGGGGAAATACAATTTTCCGCCTTAAAATACAAGAGTACAAACTGTAACTTCAAAAAAGCCATAGACGGCACCGGTCGGAAAACTATAACCTAGATGAACACAAGAAGATTAAAATCAAACGGTTCACAAGGTTGTACTTTGTGAAAGAATATATCTACCCCGATATTCAGCATTTAAAAAGATTTTTACAAGACGAGTAAAATCATTGTTTCAATAAATAAATTAATTTGCGTTATTCCAACCACCACGTGAAATAAAATGATCAGTTTTGTTTTCATTGTTATTATAGTTGAAGGTATTTTGACAAGAGCCATATTCATAAATATTAAAAAATTATAAAATCATAGTAACCAAAGGCTAAACTATTATCACTATCATTATTATCACTATCATCATCATAACCCGAATTGAAAGCTAAGATAACTTCCAAATTTACACATTCAAAAAAAAAAATAAAGTTAGCCGTCCCGCAGGCAGGTTTTAATAAGAAATTACCGCACGATATATCCGACTTCTTTCCGTGCGGAGATCGCTGGTTCGCTGCCCGTGATATATTTTGGCCACCGCCCAAGCATTCGAAAATAGCGGAATTTCGGGCTGTACGACTCTTTCCGGTTTGGCAAACAGACCGCGAAAAAGGCAAAATCTTTAGTCTTCATTAGTGCTGTGATTCGGTGCGGGTTTCCTCCTCCTCCTCCTCCTCCTCCTCCTCCTCCTCCTCCTCCTCCTCCTCCTCCTCCTCCTCCTCTTCTTCTTCTTCTTCTTCTTCTTCTTCTTCTTCTCCTTCTTCTTTCGCGCAACCATGTATTAACTAATGAAACTAAACATTTATTGGTGGCATGTAACATTAAAATAAACATTAATAAGTGGCATGTAACGAATGAAAATAATCATTTATCAGTGGCATGTAACTAATAAAAACAAACATTTATTAGTGGCATGAATAAAATCCTGTTACAAATAAACACACATTTCTCTCTCTCTCTCTCTCTCTCTCTCTCTCTCTCTCTCTCTCTCTCTCTCT
>NC_090763.1:1719249-1729249 GCF_036898095.1 Palaemon carinicauda | reverse complement strand
TATATATGTGTATATATATATATATATATATATATATATATATATATATTTGTCTGTATATATATATATATATATATATATATATGTATATATATACATATATATATATATATATATATATATATATATATATATATATATATATATATTCTCTAATAAAAGATATTTCCAGTGACAGATTCTTAGCATTCACTCCCCTCTTTTTTATCTTATCTAGCAATCATTCTAAAAGAAAAAAAAATCAAATCTCAGGGCAATTAAAATGCAAGAAAACATACGCACAAGTCAAGCATAAGGAATCCTTTGGATCGTAAAATGATTTACCCAGATATCAAAATGAATTTTCGTTTATTTAAAGTTTATTTGTTCCCAGTCAGTCACATGACTTCTAATTGCTTAGAATAAACAATTATAAAAATATTATAGAATTCAATACAACATGAGGGTTCGGATTTATTCAATTATTCGTTCATTGTCGGTATCAAAATTATTAGAATTTAGAGGCACAGAAATGTCAGAGGACTCAATATAACAAGAGGATTCGCATTGATCAAATTATTCAAATCTTGTAGATATCAATATTACATCTGTTAAAAGTTGTTTAATAACTAAAATCCCTTTTATATCCGAACACGTTCATTACAATCTGTCAAAGGAATCTAAGATCAATACCTACTCCCTTTATCTCCATCTAAATGAGCCATCAATTGGATTCTATTAGGAACATCGAATAGCTATGCACTAGGAAAGAAAGCTTTCCAATCGTAAAAAAAAAAATGAGGAACAGTATTTGAAAGCCTACCGCACTATACATCATAACCTTAAGCTAAATCAAACTCTTCATTAAGATAAGACTGTTGAATAAACCTCAATGAACGTACGTTTGTGTTAATACCGTACCTAATCGAGAATGGACAATTGCGGATCCTGGTAATGCTGAAGTCTGTTTCGAGATAGCCGAGTCATTATCTTAATGACGAGCACATTGAACTCAGTTGTTTAGGTCGTTACGTTTGACTCAACTTTCGTGACCGGGAGAGTGTAAGGGAAATTTTGGTCAAGAGAAGGGAATAGTGTCCCGAGTCAAAATTTCCCGCAGGGAAAACTAGGGAGATTTCTCCCTGGTAGAATTGTAATGGGGCGGGGGGGTTAAGGACAATTACACAGGGTTAAAGTATTCAATATCTTAAAAGAAAGCATTTCTGATTACCGTAAATTAATGAATATTAATTTGATAAATTAATAAAATTCAATTTATGAGGCAAGAATTATAACTTCATTGAAATAACATGAATTATAATCTAACGAAGACGGAAAATAAATGTATGGTAATGAAAACACAAACATAAAAATAACTTGAAATAGAAGAAAAGAATTCGCTCAACACAAAACCGGAAAAAAAAATCAGAACAAGGCAGTAATTTACTCCAGTAATTTACTAAGTTGCTTGCTTGTGTTGATTTTTGCTTTTGCGCTTTTGTGTTATGCGAATTCTTCTATTCATGTTTTGATTACCATATCTGTATTTTCTGTCTGTATATTATAATTCATCTAATATTAACATTTGATGTAAGTCCGTACTGAGAGGGTTTGCTATTTTTTCGTAAAGGTTTTGATTTTATTAACAGCAATAATTTCGGTTTGAGGATACTATAGTGTTGAATAAATTGCATAAAAAAAAAAAACACAATTAAACGAATTCGTAATTTCACCACCGAGTTACAACCACAATACCCCTCTTTCTCCCTTCCATCCAGGCTTCGGTGTTTGACAGTAGAACGCTCATTTTACCTCAACGTTTTCCCTCTTTCAAAGTAAATTAAAGTTAATTATAATGACATTCACTTACAAGCTGCCAACTCAAGAACCCGTGTCTTGCATAAGGCCAGGCGATCTTAATACACACACACACACACACACACACACACACACACACACACACACACACACCCGCAATTTTCACCAATGGGGAGTTTTAGCAATTGCACGTTTTAGTAGGTTTTGGTATTCAATAGAAAGTTTATAACTTATTTTTCTTATGATTGGTGTGATTTATCCCAATATGTGTTAAAATGTGTGCAAATTTCACAAAATTATGCAGCGTGCATCAGAAAAGAAGCTCCTGTCGTTAAATCGGTGGGTGTTGCTATAAAATTTAGACTTACCATCACAATACTTTATAATATATTTATTCGTTAACATTACTTATTGACAAAACCTATATCTGAGGGAGAAGTTTCGATTCATATTACTTAGTAATTATTTAAAAATAATGATGGTATTCGGACCAAAATACTTCCGACCGATCAGCTATTAGGAAATTTTTCCGAGCTAAAAGGGCACCCCTGCGAGTCTGTGCATATCTGCCTCACTAAAAAAAAATTGAATATAGAGGCTTTCCTTCGGAACTATATTAAACATTGAAAATACACAATGGTATAAAGGCTTATATTATAGAAATTTAAATATAAATTCGGAATATCTATGAAGAAATTTACCAAAAACTTGTGCCCTCTACATATATGCAATATAAACTAATTCAATCTCCATATATTTGCCAAAAGAAGATTTATTTACACATCAGGTATGGAAAAATACAAGAAAACTTATAAATATATTATTTCTCGATTACCTCTTCTTTCCCACCCTTACCCCTACATTAAAGGGTCGGTTGCCTGATACGACCTCTCCAATACCTTCTAACAAACCTCTCCTCTCCATATAATCCGCCACCTTATCTAGCCATCTAATTCCCTGCTCCGTCTCGATCTCCCCCCTCCAACAGGTTCCTCCCAAACCCTCCTCACTACCTCTCTTTTGCCTATCCATGGTTAAATACATGAAAAAATATATAAGCAATCTTCACTTTCAGAACCCAAATAACTCTTCTAATAACGACCAGGAGCCGATTCACACCGCATAACGGTTGCCACGTCGTAATAAACTAGACACAATTCTATTCTCAAAATCCTCGTTTCCGTGAAGCACGAACCTGCAGTGGTGGGGCATTATGGCTGTATGCAGTCATTTCACTCTGCATCCTCACTCCTACGTCTCACGGGATGGCTACGGGCATTATCATAATGAGCGCGAATGCTTGCTCGCACTTCCATGCAAATCCTGCTCCATATTCCAACCCTAAAATGCAAATGATTCTCCATATCTTTTTTCTTTTTTCGTTTAGGGACAGGATATGGACCACCATTTGCAACTATAATTCGGAGAGGTGCACTTGCAGATACCTACACTGATTTTAAACGTGCTTCCTTAGTTTCGATAATATAGGCATGCATATATATACATATATATATATATATATATATATATATATATATATATATATATATATATATATATATAAATATATTATATATATGTATATATATATATATATATGTATATATATATATATATATATATATATATATATATATATATATATATATAAGCATTACTATTTTTGTTCTCATGAATTAGTAGTTAATGGACAAAAGTAAGAACCAAAAGCTACATAAAAAAACCAACTCATCCAATGTGTGTGTATATATATATATATATATATATATATATATATATATATATATATACATATATATATATATATATATATATATATATATATATATATATACAGTATATACATATATATAAAAGCTTTATTATTTTTCATATATCATGAATTAGCAGTTACTTGACAAAAGTAAGAACCAAAAGCTACATAAAAAAAACCATCCCATGTAAGAGAACAGACAAAGCGACGAAAATGAAATGTCTCTATTCACCAGCCGCAAATAAAGAAAAAAAGGCACAATTCAACAGAATGCAAAGACTTGGCCAATATATCTTTAAAGGAAAAAATATAACGTATTAATATTGTAATCGATCTATAGTAAGTTAACAGTACTATCCTCTGTCAATGACGAATAACATCATTTCAATTCATTAGGTACGACAGTTAAGACAGTCATCTTGGGCCCTTTCCAGAACAGATAATAACAAATGAAGCAATCATCCACTTTCCAGCTAAGACGAAGAGATCATGCCATTTCGAAAAAAGATAAGAACTGCTGAGGAGATCATCCACTTTCCAGAAAAGACAAGGACTGCTGAAAAGATCGTACCCTCCGAAGAACAGATACGAACTGCTCAAGAGATCATCCACTTTCCAGAAAAGACAAGAACTGCATAAGAGATCATACCCTTTCGGGAACAGATAAGAACTGTTGAAGAGATCGTCCACTTTCCAGAAAAGACAAGAACTGCTTAAGAGATCATACCCTTTCGGGAACAGATAAAAACTGCTGAAGAGATCATCCACTTTTCAGAAAAGACAAGGACTGCTACCCTACGAAGAACAGATACGAACTGCTCAAGAGATCATCCACTTTCCGGAAAAGACAAGAACTGCATAAGAGATCATACCCTTTCGGGAACAGATAAAAACTGTTGAAGAGATCATCCACTTTCCAGAAAAGACAAGAACTGCTTATGAGATCATACCCTTTCGGGAACAGATAAGAACTGCTGAAGAGATCATCCACTTTTCAGAAAAGACAAGGACTGCTGAAAAGATCATACCCTTCGAAGAACAGATACGAACTGCTCAAGAGATCATCCACTTTCCAGAAAAGACAAGAACTGCATAAGAGATCATACCCTTTCGGGAACAGATAAGAACTGTTGATGAGATCATCCACTTTCCAGAAAAGACAAGAACTGCTTAAGAGATCATACCCTTTCGGTAACAGATAAGAACTGCTGAAGAGATCATACACTTTCCAGGATAGAAAAGGAATACTGAAAAGATCAACTTTCCAGAAAAGACAAGGATTACTGACCCAATCATCCACTTTCTAGAAAAGATAAGGACTTCTGAAGAGATCATCCACTTTCCGAAAAAGACAAGGACTGCTGAAGAGATCCTATACTTTTCAGAACAAATAAGAACTGCTGAAGAGAACATCCACTTTCAAGAAAATACGAGGACTGCTGAAGAGATCATCCACTTTCCAAAAAAGACAAGAACTGATAGAGCTCATCCACTTCCCAGAAAAGACAAGGACTGCAGAAGAGATCATCCACTTTCCAGAAAAGACAAGGACTGATGAAGACTCATCCACTTTCCAGAAAAGACAAGGACTGCTGAAAAGATAATTCACTTTCCAGAAAAGGCAAGAACTGCTGAAGCAATCGTCCACTTTCCAAAAATGAAAAGGACTGATGAAGATTCATCCACTTTCCAGAAAAGACAAGGACTGCTGAAGAGATAATTTACTTTCCAAAACAAGACATGAACTGCTGATGCAATCATTCAGTTTCCAGAAAAGAGATCATCCACTTTCCGGAAAAGACAAGGACTGCTAAAAAGATCATCCACTTTCCAGAAAAGAAAAAGGAAAGCTGAAGAGATCACACCCTTTCCAGAAAAGACAAGACTGCGGAAAAGATCATACCCTTTCGAGAACAGATAATAACTGTTGAAGAGATCATCCACTTTCCAGAAAAGACAAGAACTGCTGAAGAGGTCATCTACTTACCAAAAAAGACAAGAACTGTTAAAGAGATCATTCATCTTCTAGAACAAATGAGAACTGATGAAGCTATCGTTCACTTTCCAGGGAGGATAAGAACTGCTGAGAAGATAATTCAATTATCTAGAGGTAAAAAAAAAAAAAGCAGAAACCTTTTAAGATTCAGGGGAGAAAAATTAGAACAGCTGACGAGAAAATCTACATTCTAGAAACTATCAGAACACCTGAGCAGATAATCCACATTCCAGAAGCGAAAGAATTGTTGATAAAATCAGCCACTTTCAAGAAAAGATAAGACCTGTTGAGGAGATCATTACTATCAGATAAAAGGCTAAATAAATCTTAGAAAAACGTAATTGAAAATAGAAATAAGATAATGCGAAGAGGTAGCGACCATTTAAATCATCACTTGTCATCATAATTTATATCATAACTCAAAGCTAATACAATATCCACAATGACGCTTTAGTATTGTCAATATTTCACTCTGGCTGCTGTCAGCAAGCAGGATATTATATTACAAATATTGCTAATAAATACTCGTCGAACAAGGGTGCCAATGACGTTACCCTCAATTCATTATTATTTACTGCTGCCAATTTCAACGACTGGAAAAGGATAATGATGATGACCATGATTGTGATGATGATAAATAAATGTAATATTTGCTGTTAAGAGCTTACGTGATATACTAAGGGACAACAGTAATTGGATAAATATTTATCGTACTTAAAATTCTAAGATGGAGGACTTGGCAGATGTGAAGAATTTCCAATGAATGAAAAGGTATATATATATATATGAATATATTCATCTCTCTCTCTCTCTCTCTCTCTCTCTCTCTCTCTCTCTCTCTCTCTCTCTCTCTCTCTCTCCCTAGTGGATTAAATATGTAATTCCTCTTCTCCCATTTTCTCCCTTTTATTCATTGAGAACAAAGACATAAGAATAAAATATACAAATAATTATTCATAAAGATATACGCCCTACATATACGCAAATCTAACAACCGATGAAAAAATGCATATATTTACCTTGACACCCAAGACATACATTCAAAAGTTACATGCAGAAATCTACAAATAGGTACAAGTTCTGTATATAACTCAGATGTGTTACATACGAAATACATGCAAACATTCATAAAAACAGACAAGCAATATATACGCCCGAACAATAAATACAATAAACAGCCACACGTAGCCCACTACATGCATGTATCGTAACGAAATGCTTTCCAGACTTCCCAATAACACTTAAACGGTGTCCAGGAATAAGATATTACGGACAGACCTTCCGAATAAGCGTCAAGATCCATACCACAACAACGGCTCGCACTATGGTACTCAAGGTTGAAATTGCATGCATTCGTCACCATCGTATAGAAGAGAGAGAGAGAGAGAGAGAGAGAGAGAGAGAGAGAGAGAGAGAGAGCACCTTGATATGGTAAACATTGTCATAGAAAAGATGGACGTAAGAAAGTAAGTTGAGGAAAATAGAGGCAGAGACATTTAAACCAATATTGATTGTGGTCCTAGGTCAAAGGAACTCTGCAAAGACCATTAAGTAATTCCTAGAGTGTATGCAAAGAACCTTAAATTAATTCCTACTGTGTCTGCAAAGACCCTAAAAGTAATTCCTACAGTAAATGCAAAGATCCTCAAGTAATTCCTACAGTGAATGCAAAGATCTTTTGAGTAATTCATATAGGGTATGCAAAGATCCTTGAGTAATTCCTACATTGTTTGCAAAGACCCTTAAAGTAATTCTTAGTGAATGCAAAGATCCTTAAGTAATTCGTACAGTGTCTGCAAAGACACCCAAAGTAATTCGTCCAGTATATGAACGATCCTTACGTAATTCCTACAGTGTCTGCAAAGATCCCTCAGTAATTCCTACAATGTCTGCAAAGATCCCTTAGTAATTCCTACAATGTCTGCAAAGATCCCTTAGTAATTCCTACAGTGTCTGCAAAGATCCTTAAAGTAATTCCTACAGTGTTTGCAAAGATCCTTACGTAATTACTACAGTATCTACAAAGACTCTTAAAGTAATTCCTACAGTATATGCAAAGATCCTCAAGTCATTCCTATAGTGTCTGCAAAGATCCCTTAGTAATTCCAGCAATGTCTGCAAAGATCCATAAAGCAATTCTTAGTTTATGCAAAGATCCTTAAAGTAATTCCTAAAGTATACGCAAAGATCCCTTAGTAATTCCTACAGTATATGCAACGATCCTCAGTAACCCCTACTGTGTCCGCAAAGACCCTTAAAGTAATTCCTACAGTGTCTATAAAGATCCTTAAATAATTCCTAAAGTGTATCAAAAACCTCAAAGTAATTCCGACGATGTATCAGAGACCCTTAAATGAATTCCTACAATATATGCAAAGATCCTTAAAGTAATTCCTGCAGTATATGTATAAACACTTAAAATTATTTTTACAGTATATGCCAAGATCCTTAAGTAATTCCTACAGGGTACTGTTCGAGTTGCACTTATGGCCGACCCCTTAGGAGGATTGAATATAAGGAAAATTACTAGGAAATGAATCCCGAGAGAGAGAGAGAGAGAGAGAGAGAGAGAGAGAGAGAGAGAGAGAGAGAGAGAGAGAGAGAGACGGTCTACATATCCTACTCATTTCAGGCTTTACTATTTCTCTCTTGTTAGAGTTCGGGCGAATTTCCTCTCGCCCTTTCAGCCCCAAACCAGCATCTTGATGACTCCCCAAAAAGTCGCATATTTCCTTCCCAGAACAAATTTCATTTTCGTATTTACAAGAAGCTCCCCGGGACGCTTTTAGGTTAGTGTTATCCTCGGACGCTTTTTCGTTAGTGTTATTACTTTCCAACAGCCCGAGGAGTGTTCAAGGAGAAGGGATGGCTTTAAATATCAAAAATTAGATCTCTTATTCTCCAGCATTTTACTCGCCCGCATGTTTGGTATTCTTGCAAGTCTTTTGGGAGTTCTGAAAATTAAACTCATTTCCTTGGCGTGCATCAGTAATTTTTTTAATTTTGCATTGAATTTTAAACTTTCAATTTATCCTATTTCAGTAAATTGGTTTTGTGAACCTAATTTGTGTAAAGTAATTAAAAAAATGAAACAAACATATACTCATAAGTTGATAAAAGCTAACAGAAGGCTGTTTACCTCTTCAATAAAGTTATTAGCAATACACATTTCGTCAATTATGCATGTTTAAGCGAAAACATTTTTTGTAAACTACTGCCCTGGAAATCAAACTCTGAAAATCATACCCCAAAATTATATTTGAAAAATGATAAAACTGGTTATATACAATCCAGCTCCTTTAAACGAGATTTTCAGAGCTATTTTACCTTCCCTATAAACAATATAAATGTCACTTACTCTATAAAGAAAATAATTTAATGAGACGGTCTTTCCAGTTTTACCTTATGCCTCAGAAACTTGGAGCCTTACTAAAGCCTCAGAACATAAGCTAGTTACAACTCGGAGAGCTATGGAAAGAATAATGATGGGTATAACACTAAGAGACAGAAAAAGAGCAACATGGATTGGAGAGAAAACTAACGTAGAGGATATTCTAACACGTAAGAATAAATGAACATGGTCAGGACATATATATAATGAGATGAATAGATAATAAATAGACATTAAGAATAACAAAATGGGTCCCTAGAGATTGCCAAAGAAGCAAGGGAAGAAAGAGAAGACGATAGATTGACGAACTAAGAAAGTTTACGGGTATGGACTGGCATAAGACCATAGGACGGAAGTGGAGGGGTATGTCTGAGGCCTTTGTTCTGCAGAGTACTAGTACCATATGATGATTATAAACCCCATGATAACACAACAACAATAAATGCAGTCACTTCTAGTCCTCTCCAACGGTCTCAAACATGTCTTCATTCATGTCTGAGATTTAGCCAATTTTCATCAACACGCTGACCAATGTGGAATGGTAATAGTGGGAGACTTTTGTCTGATCACTCACAGCAAACCAACCTGGTAGAGGTGGCCCTAACTAGTACAGCTTTGCTGATCATGGTGCTACGCACAGACTTTCATCAGGTTAAGGTATCCCAACTCAACGTATAAACACATTTGATAATAAATTGACACTATGGCCGAGAAATTCTAGGAAAATATAATTAATGATAATAAATTGACAATATGCCCTAAACACTAGGATGATATTATAATCAAAATCGAGAAAACAATTCTCACTAACCTTTCTTATTCAACCATAACCAGCCAAGGCAAACATACCTGGAAAAGAGATAAGGGCAAGAGTTAAGTTTATGAAAACTTAAGTAATAACGAAGATGCAAACACATCACACAAATGATGTATGAAATAAAAGGAAATTAAGAGAATTACTACTTATGCCTAATATTTCAAAACATGGCATATCATATATGAAATGTATTCAATGGATTATTTGCTTCCATTTTATACTACTAGAGAAAATTAAGTATTTGAA
>NC_090763.1:1709249-1711749 GCF_036898095.1 Palaemon carinicauda | reverse complement strand
AGGTAAATATTGGTGACAAGTTTCATTGCCCCTATATTGTTTGGCTCTGTCCAAAGGCAAGCACTATCTTTATCAATTTCAAAAATAATTTAATCCTGTAAGGGGTGACCACAAATGTATTATCTCCATGCATCTCTATCCTCCACCACTATTTCTCTTCTCATCTCTGTTATTATTCCCTAATTTTTAATTCCATATAATCAACACTTGATTTCTTTAGTATTGACCCCTTCTATACTTTCTCTTGCTTCTCTATTTGTACTGTCATAAGTAGCACACTTTCATTCTTGTTATTCGTTTATTCATTATATTTTTCACTACCTTCCCTAAGCTTAAATATTAAAACCAAAATTGTTAAAAGCGCTTTTTTTGTACAGGATACTTATTTTCTACCCTAAATGGAATACTATAAATCCTATAATACACTGTACCGTAAAATAAGTTTATTTTTCACCGGTATTACTTATACTGAATTTATAAAAGTTTATCATCTAAATACTGATCATAATTTTACAGAGATAAGTGGAACTGCATATTGAGGATGACACAGGCGACTTGTAAAGTATTTTAACTAATCTGTAAATTGTAGTCTTATAAACTTGTTGACTAACTAACATTGATAAATCAGACATCCTTTTTCTTTAACAAGATCCATATAGGTATAGAGCCCTGATATTAAAAAAAAAAAAAAAAAAAAAAAAAAAAGAAAGAAAGGGAAGGGGGCATAAAGCTCTTCCCTCACGTTAACGAGACCAGTTGACATCAAAATATTTCTCGGGAGTGGCTAGAGAGGGGGAGGCTCCTCTCTTACGAGACCAGATGACGTCCCTGATGAAGGTAAACAGGATAAACACAAAAAGGGGAAATAAAGATAAGAAAACGAATCAGGGACTCAGACAAGGGGATTCCTCCACGGGTGAGAAGGTAGATTATGCCTGGTAAAGCGCTCTGTTATTACAAATATCTCTCTTAAAAAAGATTGAAAACATAATTTTTTGACAAAGAATGTACATAAAAAAGGTACCAGAAAATACAGGAATTAAATATTGGTGAGATACTACAGCCTTTCCAACAAAGATATACTATATCTTTCCAAACAGAAATGGAAACTACAACAATACTGGAAAACAGGTTTCTTGTTAAGAAGATACACAGCAAAGAGCGACACTTACAAAATACAGTTACTATAATTCCACATGATAAACTGCAACGAAAAAGAGATCCGTATCAATAGAACTTTTCATGTAAATAACAAGAATAGTTTACTAGAATTTTTCTGTAAGTAACAAGAATACCTTTGAAAAATTTCCCTGTAAGTACCAAGAATAGTTTACGAAAATTTTCCTGGAAGTAACAAGAATAGTTTACTAAGATTTTCCTTTAAGTAACAAGAATAATTTACGAAAAGTTTCCAGTAAGTAACCAGAATAGTTTACAAAAATTTTCCTGTAAGTACCAAGAATAGTTTACGAAAATTTTCCTGGAAGTAACAAGAATAGTTTACGAACATTTTCCTTTAAGTAACAAGAATAATTTACGAAAAATTTTCCAGTAAGTAACCAGAAAAGTTTACGAAAAATTTTCTGTAAGTACCAAGAATAGTTTACGAAAATTTTCCTTTAAGTAACAAGAATAATTTACGAAAAGTTTCCTGTAAGTAACCAGAATAGTTTACGAAAATTTTCCTGTAACAAAAGTATTTTACGAAAATTTTCCTGTAACAGGAATAATTTACTGAAAGTTTTATGTAATAATAATAGTTTACGAAAGTTTTCCTGTAACAAGAATAAATTACTAAAATATTCCTGTAATAATGATACTTTACGAAAAATTTCCCTGAAAGTAACAAAAAATAGTTCACGAAAATTTTCCTGTATGTAACAAGAATTGTTTACAAGAATTTTCTTGTAAGTAACAAGATTAGTTTACGAAAATTTTACTGTAACAAGACAAGTTTACGGAAAAAATTCTGTAACAAGAAGAGTTTACGGAAATTTTACTGTATCAAAAATAGGTTACGGAAATTTTACTGTAACAAGAATAGTTTACGGAATTTTACTGTAACAAAATTGTTTACGGAAATTTTACTGTCGGAAATTTAACTGTAATAAGAATAGTTTACGGAATTTCACTGTAACGAGAATAATTTGGGGAAATTTAACTGTAACAAGAATAGTTTACGGAAATTTTACTGTTAGGAGAATAATTAAGGGAAATTTAACTGTAACAAGAATAGTTTACGGAAATTTTACTGTAACGAGAATAATTTGGAGAAATTTAACTGTAACAAGAAAAGTTTACAGAAATTTAACTGTGCCAAGAATAGTTTACGGAAATTTTACTGTAACGAGAATAATTTGGGGAAATTTAACTGTAACAAGAATAGTTTACGGAAATTTTACTGTAACCAGAATAGTTTACGGAAATTGTATTGTAACGAGAATAGTTTGCGGAAATTTAACTGTAACAAGAATAGTTTACGGAAATTTTATTGTAACGA
>NC_090763.1:1689249-1704249 GCF_036898095.1 Palaemon carinicauda | reverse complement strand
AATCCCGTTGCATGATTGGAACCGTAAGCTTCAACGAAGTGGGTTGAAGCCTGACAACTTTGGTTAATTAAACTCTCAATACCATTGACTTTAAATTGAAGTTTAATACATCTGTTCAACCGATGTATTCCTGACGAAAAAACAAAAAAAAAATATTTTTTTCAAAACATGTCAACACCAAATATTAAAAGCAGAAACATGAATACCGTTTTTGTCTTATACTATACTGAAAACTAGAGAGGCTGTCTTCTTTTATTGTAAATATATATATATATATATATATATATATATATATATATATATATGTGTGTATATATATATATATATATATATATATATATATATATATATATATATATATATATATATTGACCTCTTTACAATTATCAGTTATTTAACTTGGGAATCTGATGAATTGTTTGATTGCCTGAATACAAGACATTCTTTAGAAAAAAAAAGTAAAAAAAAAAAAAGTAAAACCAAAGAGCAAATCTACAAGTCCTTGTTCATACTGAATGAACGGAGATATGAACTTTGTCAATCAACACCGTTCACCTGTTCACTATGCGAGTTTGAACATTCGCAACACAGAACACATTCGCAACATGGAACACGGAACGTTGTATTTTCATGAGTCAGGAAGGGTTTACAATATTGGTTTTTATGAAGGATGAGATTCAATTTGTAATTGAATTTCTGTTGAAATATATTCTAGATTTGCATTGGTCATATATATAGATGATGCAGCTTCAATGTAACCCTTTTTCTTTATGAAGTTTTGAGTAATTTATTCGAATATAACTTACCTCAGTAAAAAGCTATGGGATTAGACACTCAAATAGAAAAACACTCAAAGTGCAGACCTCCGCCATGGCAGCTTATTTCTCGAAGCCAGCCTGATTTTCCCCGAATCAATTAATTATTTCCAGCTCTTTACAAAATAGTTTAAAAATCCAGCACCTTTCATTACTTTACGATTAAAATTGTTGACGACCAGAAGTTAACCTTTGGCTTGACCTCGGACTCGACCTTGACCTTCAACCTAATATGTATTAATTGGCGTGGATTATCATACCCTCAAATATGAGCCAAGTTTGAAGTCCCTGAGACAACGATGTCGAAAGTTATGGCTGATTACGTGAATTGGACATTTTCCTTGACCGTAACCTTGACCTTAAAAAATTTAATCATTTCCAGCTTATTATATAACAATTAATCCATGCTAATTTCATTACCCTATGATTAAAATTGTGGCCAGGAAGCTGTTCACAATCAAACACACACAAACTGTGGGTAAAATATAACCTCCTTCCAACTTCGTTGACGGAGGTAATAGTCTATATCTTCCCTCGGTAAGCTTTTCTAACTTCATATGATCTCTTACAGCTCACATTAGATTACTGAAGACTGATACAAAATTTGCTTAACTATGGGAAGAGACTTTTATTGGTGTGTAGGAATGTAAATCGACCATTGTATGATACTGCTCCAATCTATACGTCATGTAATTGAATTGAATTGATATACAATGACATATGCTTTTCATAAATAAATAATTAAATACATTATATATAAATTCAAAATTTTACTTCGTCATTTGATTATTTGTTCTCTCTGGATAGTGAATACACAGTTTACTTTTTTAAGTATGTATAACGTACAGTATATACATATAATTACATTGGCATTTATATGTATATACTGTATATATATATATATATATATATATATATATATATATATATATATATATATATATATATATAAATATATAAATATATATATATATATATATATATATATATATATATATATATATATATATATACACTTACACACATACATACAGTAATCACACACACAGACACACACACATATAAATATATATATATATATATATATATATATATATATATATATGTGTGTGTGTGTGAGTGTGTATATGTGTATATATATACACATATATATGTATATATATGTGTGTATATATATATATATATATATATATATAT
The DNA here is from genome assembly GCF_036898095.1 of Palaemon carinicauda. NCBI lineage: Eukaryota > Metazoa > Arthropoda > Malacostraca > Decapoda > Palaemonidae > Palaemon > Palaemon carinicauda. The sequence continues at coordinate 1,702,237 of NC_090763.1, read as the reverse complement.
ATATATATATATATATATATATATATATATCACATAAAACAATCTCTCTCCAATAAATTCTGAACCACAAACAATCAAGACAGCCATAAGTGGAGTAAAATATGAGTGGATTTGTGGAAACAAGCCGGGATTCCAACACCAACACCCCCCCCCCCCCCCTTGCATATTAACATGCGACCGCCTGAACTTGTGGGGGGAAACTATTTTGCAAAATGCTGCCTCAATTCGGGACATTATTGCCAAAGTTCCTGCATCCCACGATGGATTGTGACGCCACATTTGTCATGGTTAGGTGATGATTGCATCCCGAGCAATGAGAGAGAGAGAGAGAGAGAGAGAGAGAGAGAATATTTTACCGAGAGCTGTTGATGCTGGGATGGACAAACTCGTATCTTTACGATATATACCATTTTTATGACATACCTGTCTGAAAATATTTCTCTTGTAATTTATCCATCGACTTTTAGTTTCTTTTTTTTTTATCCTAATATACATACATACATACATACACACATATACACACACACACACACACACATATATATATATATATATATATATATATATATATATATATATATATATATAAATTTATATTCATATATAAATAGAAATATATTTATGTATATATATATATATATATATATATATATATATATATATATAATTACACATATATATACACACAAAAATATGTAAATGAAATCAATTTAATGGTGCTAGACACAGAATTCAACTTCTGAATAGTAACTGTTTACTGTCCTTTATTCGAGGAGGCTTTTTAGGTAACGACATAAGAGAAAATGCGACAATTTTATCGATTCCAATATATTTCGTGAGGGAGTTGTAAATTGAAATGAATGGAGAAAAGATTTTACACGAGAATCCGGATATTAAAGTGCACGAACGATAGTTTTCTGATCGTTACATTAAATTCAATACATCCAGTTAAATGGTCAGCTCTTGGCAGTTAGGAATGCGTGCAAGTAATTGGTTCGTTATTTTTTTTTTTCTTAAAGGTTTTGATATATTTGTTATATTTCTTTCGTAATGTTGTTGTTCCACGTTTTGAAAGGCGCCTTCGCGAGCTCAGTTTTTTTTTTTTTTTTTTTTTTGGTCGATGTCCTTGTCAGGTGTCTTTTTTTCACTTTTGCATATCAAACAGGAAGACTAACCCTTTCATCCCATTAGAGTAGAAGAAAAGAAATAACAATCAATATCTCAATATCCTTATGGCAAAAGTAAAAAAACACCTGACAAAGACATCGGCAAAAATACTGTGCACGCAAAGATTTCTTTCAATACCTGGAACAACAACAATACTGACAAAGAATAACAAATATATCAAAACCTTTAAAAAGAAAAGGAAAAAAAATCACATGAACCAATTACTTGCACGCATCCGCAACTGCCAGCAGCTGACGATTTACCTGGATGTAATAAATTTATTGTAACGATCAGAACACTATCGTTCGTCCACTTTAATGTCCATATTCTCGTGTAAAGTCTAGTAACAATAATTTCATTTAATTTAGATATCTATATGATACCTAAATCTATACACAACAAGAAATGCAGCCGTTTCTAGTCCACCGCAGGACAAAGGCCTCAGATATGTTTTTACACGTGTCTGCCGTTTGGCCAGTTTTCATACCACGCTGGCCACAGTAGATTGGTGTGATCCCTCACTGCAAACCAACCTACTATGGGTTGTTGGGGGTGTTCCTGGGAGGTTGGGAAGGAAACACAATCTTGAAATTAATGTAAGTTCTATTGAGAAGGTGCAATATACGAATCAAATACAACAGGCAGGAAATACATCTGCCTTGGGTGACGAACGACAATACAAGCACTCTGTGTGATGCCCCAAGGCTGGGAAGTACATTGTTGCCATGTCTTCGGGGCGTTGCCACACTTAGTAATGAAATAGACATCTATGCATAATAACATTGTAAAATGATGCATATACACATATGAATACATAGGGGGTGTATTTATTTACAAGACATATAATAAATGAGACACATAATAAATGGGAAACATCATACCTTGCTTTAGGTATGATAATATATTAACGTCAGTTAATGTAACGGTCTCACATTTTATATATCTACACCTCCCTCCCCCCTCACGCTCGTAGTTCCATTCTCGAGCGAACTCTGTCTAATGAGCCTTTGAGATCTGCGTGGGAACACTTGGGGGTTAGAGACTAAGGACCTTTCTATGTCCGTGCAAGGGGCCACAGGTAAATGGGGGAGAGGGTCAACACCAGGCATTGGCACTGGACGTAGAAAGCGGCGGTTACGCCACCAAACTCGGCCACTGGGGAGACGCACCTCATAGTCCCGTGATTTGCCAAAACCCATGACAACGCCAACCTTTTCCCATCGATGTGATGTCGGGTCTTGGATCCTTACTGTCTGACCTATTTCCAACTTGGGAAGTGGCCGGGCGTGTTGATCGTATTGTAGTTTTACTTGTTCAGCACGGGCAGCTGCACGGCGGTCACAGTCCTCAGACTTGGCCTGCCATTCCTCTGAAAAAGACTGTGGATGAGCAGGTACACAGGTACGGAGTGAGCGGCCATACAAAATCTGTGCTGGAGAGCGGCCTGTGAAGTTTGGAGTATTACGCAGTTCCAAGAGGCCTCGATCAAATTCTTCGCAGTCAATATTGCCAGAAGGTGATGTCTTGAGGATTAAGTGCTTCATGGCTTTTACAGAAGCTTCTGCATGGCCATTGGACTGCGGGTAATGTGGTGACGACATGATATGGTGGACACCCCATCTCATCATGAAATCTTGGAAGTCTTTGCTGGCGAATTGAGGCCCACCATCAGTCCTGAGACGAAGGGGAACACCGACTTCCATGAAGTAACGACAAAAGATACGTATGGTGTTGGAAGCAGTAGTGTCTCCCTTACATGGTACCACAACAGGCCACCCAGAGAGTCGGTCGGTTACAACGAGGAATGACTTCCCGGCGACACTGAAAAAGTCAGCTGAGACAGACTCAAAAGGCCTCGTAGGGTGGTCATCATTCAATAAGGGTTCCTGCTGAAGGCTAGGCTGCAACATTTGGCATGATTCACAAGCTCTGACAGTACTGGTGATGTCTGAATCAATTCCCGGCCAAAAAACAGTCTGTCTTGCACGTCGCTTTGTGGCTTCCACTCCTCGATGGCTATCATGTAGACGAGCGAGAGTACGACGGCGGAGGGCAGCAGGGACAACAATTCTTGCTCCGTAGAGAACCAGATCACCATCAGTTGAGAGGTTTTCCCTTAATTTCCAGAAAGGGAGTAACGACTGGTGTTGGTTATAACGGCTTGATGGAAATCCTGAAGTCACACAATTCACTAGACGGGTATATGATGAATCAGCTCTTGCTGCAGCTCGGAGTTCCTGAAGTGTCCTATCTGCATCTTGGGGCGTAGAATCTTCTTCGGCGATGAAAGCATTGACATTGACGATATATCTGACGTGTGTTGCGACATCAGCACAAGTGATATCATCTTCAGGAGTAGGCTGACTGACTGGAGCTCGAGATAAGGCATCTGGAATGCTGAGCTGCTTTCCAGCTTGCCACACTGCTGTGAATAGGTATGGAGAAATCTTTTCCTTGAGACGCTGAAGACGAGGATTCTCCACTGCATCGAGTGTATAATGATTGAGAATTGGGATGAGTGGCCGGTGATCAGTCATCAGGGTAAAATGCTGAAGACCAGCTAGATACAATCTACACTTAGACATAGCCCAGACCACAGCTAACAATTCTAGCTCTATAGTAGCGTAGCGGGACTCGGCATCTGTGAGGAAGCGGGAGCCACACTGAACTAGACGAAGTCTGCCATTACTATGGTCCTGTAGAAGGGCGTATCCAATCCCATATAGGCGAGAGGCATCAGTCTGGAGGATTACCGGCAATGCAGGATCAAACGAGGCAAGGACTGGGGAGCTTACCAAGGCGGCCTTGACTCGACGAAATGCATTGTCATGATCAGGAGTCCAAACGAATGCTCTCTTGGGGCTCATCAGAGGTCGTAGGGGCTGAGCTGTAGCAGCAATCTCAGGGGTAAATTCAGCCAACTGGTTCACTAAACCCATGAATGATCGAAGGTCAGTCAAATTGGTAGGAGTTGGAAAGTCCCGGATTGCACTGACTTTGCCAGGATCAGCTGCTATACCCTCTTCTGAGAGCTGATATCCACAAAAGGACACTTGAGATGCTGCAACCACAAACTTGTCTCTGTTGAGAGTAATCCTGAATTTTCGGCATCGAAGAAGCATCTCGTAGATTTGTTGAAGATGAGTGAAGTAATCTTCATCCAAAAGAAGTATGTCATCCACGACCTTTACACAGTTCTGCATTCCTTGAAGAGCCATATCACCGCAGAGACAGAAGGCGTCCCCTGTAGCTGCAAAACCCATTGGGCCTCTGAAATGCTTGAAACGGCCGTACGGTGTAATGAAGGTTGTCAAGTGTTGGTCCTCTTCAGCAAGTGCCATCTGCCAATATCCACATAAGGCATCTGCTGTAGTGAAATACCTTGCCTTCGAATTAACACTACGGATGGCAGCGAACGGAGTTGGAGAAGGGTGGGTTGGTCGGGACACTTGGCTGTTGAGCTTAGTGAGGTCAACAGTGATACGGACACCTGAGTCCTTAGCTACTACGACGAGTGGATGGCACCATTCTGAAGGTTCATCACCGGCAGGCTTGATGATTCCTTGGGTTACCATGGAGGCAAGTTCTTCCTTAACTTGATCGCGGAAAGCAAAGGGTATCTGGCGTGGAGTGTGAACAGCAAATGGTACTGCACCATCCTTGAGGTGGATCCTCATTGGAGGACCGGTCATCGGCTGGAGTGGTGTTGTCTTGAGGTCTTCTTTGGTGACGAGAACATCCTTGAACTCCCGTAGAAAAAATTCTCTTGCCTCAGTAGGGGATGTGGTAGCAGAAAGGGGCAATTCCTTGCATCTTTTGACATGCTTAACTTCCAATATTGGCTTGGGAAAGTCAGGAGAAATAATTGCTAATTCCTTACAGTGGCTGTAAGACAGCAATGGTGTTTGAACACCATCATGAACCTGTATAACAGCAGAACAGGACTGCTTACCCAGAGTAAGAGTGGCTTGGAAGGTACCCAAAGCAGGTGTCATAGCTGAACCGTCGGCAGTTAAAGTTACAGTTGTAGGAAATGGCTTCAAACTACTCCTAGGTATCTTCAGTAGGTCAAGATGCTGGGGTCCTACCACGGAGACTTCGGCGCCTGTGTCGGGTAACATCTGAATTCGGGATGTAACATCTCCATATGTTAGAAGAACACAGACAGGCTTGGGCGACTTGCCGGAAGTTTCGACTCGACGACAGCTGGACTTCTTTACGACCTTTGATTTACCAGATGATAGGGTAGCTTTGTCACTTGAGGAGCCACCCTGTGTACTGTCATTTCTCTTTGTCTTACAGTATTTATCGTAATGTCCCACACGGTTACAAACTCGGCACTGTGCTGCGTTGGCTGGGCACTTTGGAGTCCTGTCCCAATGACCTCGTCGACCGCAGTTCTTGCAGCTGCTTTCTAGGGCTGGGCAAACTTCGGAAGAATGGTGGGTACGTGCACAACACTGGCAGGGAGTGGCTGGTTTGGGTGGTGGGGTTGAAGAATGATTTTTACCACCTCCTTTCTGTTTCTTGTATGTTGAAACAACACGTAGCTGGGAGGTAGGTGCTCGAATGGCAGAAGTAGCCTTCCTGGCCACCTCATATGAGCGACAAGTATTGACCACCTCCTGTAGTGAAGCTGTTGCTTCAAGAGAGATTAGTTTCTGGACGAGTTCCCCATCCCTGATTCCCATGAGAATTATCATCTTCATTTGAGTTTCTTCACACACTGATGAATTCCCCGGACAGACGTCCACCTCTTCAGCTATATGCTTAAGTCGCACGTAAAAATCTGAAAAAGATTCTCCCTCAAACTGCTTACAACTTAAGAGTTCTCTTCTGCGTAGAGCTTCGTTGCGTAGACTTTTCACGTGATCCTGCAGCTCATCTAAGACCTCTTCTACTGTCTTGTCTGTGCTGGGTGGAATATCCAGGGTGTGCTCCAAGATCCTCTGCGTCTCGAGAGTGAGGCACATTCTAAGCTGAATGAGTTGCTTCTCTCTAGGTAACTTGGATAAATCCACCATGATAGAATAATCTTCCCATCGACGTCTCCATTCTCGAAAAACTTGAAAACTGGCATCTGCTTGAAGGGGAGGCGGGTTCTGGGTGATAGCTTTTTGGGGGGCAGGTATTACTGATGAACTTGAAGATGAAGCAGTAGGTACTGACGATGTAGACGATGTATTGATTGAAAGGCTATGTGTGCTATCAGGTTGGGAGGTAACAGGAAGCAACCTCTGCAACAATGCTGTAAAGCGAGCACTTTCTTCCTGTCGACGTTGTTCGTCTTCCCTGCGTCGAAAATCCTCTTCTTGGCGCCTTCTTGCATCCTCTTGTATACGACATTGTTCAAGATACTTGATGAAATGAAGAAAATCGGCTCCCGAAGTTGATGGAGGAGTTGTATAATGTGGGGTGAGTGGCGGTGGCAACTGGTATACTTCCTCCCCAATTAATCCAACAAGAGCTTCAACATTAGGATTAAATTCATCCTCTACCTCTGCATCTCGTATATCAGTAGACTCCTCGTGAAATTCCGATTCCGACATGGTTTATTGTAAAAACATTAACATTAACATATCTAGCAGGAATATGTAAGAAATAAAAGTTCAATTTTCCACAATATTCAGAAATGATATAATTCTTACGAATAGCTGCACATTATACTAAGTGTAGCGGTACGGTTCAGGTAGGGAGAGGGAGGAGTCTGTTCGGCAAACAGTAGTCAGGGTTGCCATCTGGCCGTTTTTGCGGCCAAATTTGTCAAATTTGGCCGTATGGAAAACTCTCTGGCCGTAAATTATTAGCCATCGACGGCCAAACAATTTGGCCGAATTTTGGCCGTATTGTTTTCAAAATGATTACATTTCATGTAATATCATTTATCTTTCATATGTTATATCTAATTTTTATTTCTAATCAGTAAAATATCAAATGAAATGACAGTATAGTGATGTAACAACCACGTAACCTACTGGCTATGTTGCCTATTGACAGACACATACAGTACAAGTGTATGTTTACTACTTGTTCAGTACTAGATAAGTGATGTAACAGCAACGTAACCTACAGGCTATGTTGCTTACTGACAGACACACACAGTACAAGACAAGTACGCGTTTAGTACTAAATAAAGAAATGCATCGATTTAGATACATTTCTAGCTTAACTTGAGCATCAGTGTGAATTTGAACCTGACGTTTTAAACAGCCAAAAGGAGACTTTATAAAAAATAGTGCTGTGATTGGTGATTGATTACCATTATGTCATTAAGTAAACCTAAGTGGAAAGGAAGTTATGATAGTGGGAGGAAATACAATAAATCATGGGAAGAGAAATTTGTGTGGTTAAAAAGAGCAAGTGAAGGTAGTGAAGATGCTTATTGTAAACTATGTAAGACTACTATTGCTCCAAAGGCTTCTCGACTTGCTGATCATGAAAAAACCAAAGGGCACATGAGCAGGGTGAATGCTTCAGCAATGTCCCAGAAATTGCCAGTGAAAGTCTTTAATAAAAAAGACGATGAAAAAAAAGCGTGTTGAAATAGAACTTGCAGTTTCCTTTGCTTGCCATTGCACAATAGCTAGTGTGGATCATGTAGGGGAAGTAATAAAAAGAAATGGTAAAGGTAGTATATTAGAAAACATTCAGATTCATCGTACTAAATGCAGCAAAATAATTTCAAAAGTCGTTTCTCCAGCACTATTCCAAGAATTTAAAGATGATGTACAGGGGAAGAAATTTTGCGTACTTATTGATGAAAGCACAGATGTAGCTACTGATAAACATTTGTGTATTGTAATTAGGTATTACAGTGAATCAAAGTCTACTATTGTGACCGAGTTCGGAGGCCTCGCACCCGTTGTTGGAGCAACTGGTCATGAATTATTTGTGACTTTGAACAATACCCTGGAAAATATGGGGCTTGAATGGTCTAACTGTGTTGGGTTTGGGAGTGATGGGGCTTCAGCAATGATAGGTGAACACAATTCTGTTTGGTCTAGGGTAAGAGAGAAATCACCTAACTGTCAACTCAACAAGTGTGTCTGTCACTCCCTCGCACTTTGCGTGGAAAAGGCATTTGACAAATTACCCTCTAACTTAGGATATTTGTTACATGAAGTTCCTAAATGGTTTAGTAAGAGTGTCATACGAAGAGAAGCTTTCAAGGATCTGTTTAAGGTTATGGATGCAAATGAAGAAAGAAAAGGACAACCCCTTCCATTTCAAAAACTCTCAAATACACGATGGTTGGTCAGAGGAAAAATCATATATAATATTCTTGTAAACTGGGAAGAGTTGAAGGCATATTTTTCAGTTGCTTTACCAAATGCAGATGCATCCTGTCGCTATAAAGCAAGGGAAATCTTTAATATGTTAAGAGATAAAGTAAATCTCTTATACTTTCATTTTGTGTCACCAATCGTGACAGATTTTGAAAGACTTAATGCTCTTTTTCAAGCTACCAATGGTGATCCCGAAGGCTTGGTAAAAGAATTACTTTTGATTCATAAAACTCTACAATATAGAGTACTTAACAAGAGGGGAGAATTTTTACCAACAAAGGATATCGACTATGGTGCTAAATTCACCAAGGAACTGAATACATACATAGAATTAGAAAATAACTCAAATGAAGTGGTAAAAATTGCAGATGAGATTAGGCACCGATGTTCAAGTTTCCTTTTTGAGGCCTTAAAACAAGTGGAAAATAGGCTCCCAACATCAACAGCAATATTCCAAGGCCTCAGTGCATTCTCTCCTAGCAAGGTATTGAGCCAAATTGACCGTGTGTCTTTTAAAGATCTTCCATTGCCCCACTTAAGAAAAGATAATGAGAATGGCATAGAGCAGCAATACAGGAAAATATTGCATTTGCCATGGGCAGAAGAGTCTGTTTTTAATGGTGAGATTCCAAAGGAATCGGTTCCTTTTTGGTCCGGGGTCTTAGGGTACAAAAATTCAACTGGGAACCAGCCTTTCAAAGAATTAGGGAATTATGCAATGGCTTGCCTCACAACACCCATAAGTAATGCTGTTGTTGAAAGAATCTTTTCCTCTGTTACTTGCGTTAAGACAAAACTACGAAATCGAATGAGTACAGCAATGTTGGAGGCGATCCTTAGAATCCGTACTCATCTCCAGTTTCAAGGGAAATGTTGCAAGGACTTTAAAGTAAATCAAAACATGCTAGAGCTTTTCAATTCGGTAAATATGTATGAGAGGGAAGAGTCAGAGGGCGAAAATGCAGCCGATATCCTTGCAATTCTGAATATGAACTAATGAATAATCTCTAGTTAGAAATATGTTGTAATCATTGCTAAAATATAATGTAAAACAGTAAAGAATGAACAGTTAAAGACAGGGAATGGAATTATTAGAAATATAAGAAGTATTAAATAAAAGAACTGAAATTGTTTCATATCTTTGTGATAGGCTATTTACTAAGTAATTGTAATTCATTATAACTACACCTGTCTTAATTCCTTATAAATAAACGGAAGGTAAGAAGACTTCTTTCAATAAATAACCTTAAGAATAAACGATTGTAGGCTATACGGGATTAGCCTACTCAAAAATACAATACTAGTAATATGCGATCTCTCTCTCTCTCTCTCTCTCCTCTCTCTCTCTCTCTCTCTCCTCTCTCTCTCTCTCTCTTTCTTTTCACATGCCCATAAAAAATTACACATATGCATTTAATTAATTTATGCTCATACTTGTTTGTGTGTTTGAATGCATACAATGTGATACTAACTGCATGAGAGTAATGACAATAGATAAATGTAAATTCATGGCAAAGAAGTGAAGGATTAATACCTGATTTAGGCCTGCTACTCATGCATATCTAATTAATAGCCTTTTATACTACATACTTACATCTGCATTACTAATAATAATAGGCTATTGATAGTAGTTAGTGTTATAAAAAAAAATAATATTTGGCCGTATTTTGGCCGTAAACCATAGTTGATTTGGCCGGTTTGGCCGTCATAAGAAAATAATTTGGCCGTAGGAGATTTTTCCCATCTGGCAACCCTGACAGTAGTCACTCCCCTCGGTGACGTCACGGTCACAGTGCTGCCAGGTTCAGGGTAATTACCCTATTTTAGGGTAATTTAAGTATGTTTAGGGTAACAGGGTAAAACGTAGCAAAAACGCTAAATTCTAGGGTAATTTCAAATTTTCTAAGAAAATAAAAATAATAGAAATTATATATATATATATATATATATATATATATATATATATATATATATAATAAATATATATATATATATATATATATATATATATATATATATATATATATATATAGACAGAAAAGAGAGCCTTGCTTATTGTGTTACTTTTGGTGTTTGCATCGTCACCATTCGTTCAGAGATACCGTTAAAAACGAGTATTGGACATGTATATGGCACCAAGTCAACGCGACCGCGCGACGCCTCTCGCCTGTATCTCATGTTAGCACAGTAAAAATTTTGAAAACAACTAGAAGTGTTTTAGATATGCCATCTGTAAGTGGACATGGTAAAACTGATAAGCTTGTGAAAGAAGGTGAAATTAGGTTAGCAGCAGTCATCAGTGAACTTAATCTGCCTTTTACTTCTTCTGATCGGCTAGTTCCTGTTATAAAGGCAATATGTCCTGACTCTGAAGTGGCTAAGAAAATAAAGTGTGGTAAGACAAAATGCAAAGCCATTGTGAAGAATGTGTTAGGCAGAAAAGAGCAGGATGATTTGCATAACCTACTGAGAAACAATTGTTTTTCTTTGATAGTGGATGAGTCAACAGACCGTGGATGCATTAAACATCTTGCTCTAATAACTAGGGTTGCTTCAGTGAAAGGTGTGAAAGATATGTTCTTGACTCTTGTTCCCCTAGAAAGTGCTACTGCTTCCACTCTATATGAACATATCAAGTCTGTGTTTAATGAGCTGAATATACCTTACAAGGATAATATGATAGGATTCGCTGCAGATGGGGCAAGTGTGATGATGGGGAAAAATAACTCCCTTTCCACCCCACCTCAAACAAGACATTCCAAATTTGTTTTGTGATGAAGTGTACGTGCCACTCGTTTCACCTCTGTGCATCTTATGCTTGTAAAAAGCTCCCTAGATGGGTTGAAGATGTGGCTCGTGACATATACAATTACTTCTTGTCTCCAAAACAGACCATGGCTTTAAAGGAATTTCAAGAATTCGTAAATGTAAAACCCCACAAGATACTTCATCCATCCCAAACAAGATGGTTATCTTTGGACAGTGTGGTGAAAAGACTGTTAGAGCAACTGCCGGCATTAAAGCTGTTTTTTACTCAAGCTGCATTGGAAGATCGACTGGTAGCAGCAGAGACTATATTGCAAAGACTGAATGATCCAATCACTAAATTGTACCTAGAATTTCTTGATCACGTCCTACCATTTTTCTGTGACCTTAACAAGGAAATGCAAGCTCAAGATCCAAAGATATATACTCTCAAGGCCAGAATATCTGCAGTCTTGTTTACTATACTCGAGTGTTACTTAAAACCAAAGCTACCTAAACTCTACACCACTAGATAAGGTTAGAGTCCGTGACCCAGGAAATTTTCTTCCATTAGAAGACATATATCTTGGTGGAAGGGTAACTGCAACACTCCAGGCAACACAGAACATAATTCAAAAAGAATATCTACACAACTTTAGGTTAAGATGTCTCGACTTCTATATAGAGAGTGCACTCCAAATCATGCAGAGATTTAATCTCTCTGATCCAATATATGAAGATCTGAAGGGCTTTGAACCCTCAAAGTGTTATGAAGAAAGCTATCCCATCAGTTGCACCATTGGCATCGAAATTTCCAAACATTGTTAATGAAAATGACCTAAACAGTATTGATCGTGAGTGGCGTTTACTGAGAAACACAGAAATGAATGCTAAAAGTGATATTAGTGCATGGGAATTTTGGATGGAAGTGAAACATATGAAGAAAGGTGATGACACACCCCCTGTTTCCTTTACTAGGAAAATTTTATGGTAAAAATTGCTCACATTGCCACATTCAAGTGCCTGTGAGGAGAGGATTTTCTCTCAGGTCAACTTAATGAAGACGAAAACTAGAAATTCCTTAAATACTGAAACTTTAATTGGCATGTTGCATGCGAAAAGAACATTCGAAAGTTGCAACATCCGATACATTCACAGTTACGACTGATCATATGAAATTAATGACTGAAAAAATCTATGAATCGAATCCCGATCATCAGGATGAATAGATTATTAGCCTACAGTGACAGTACACACAATGATGCCAATAACATGCACGGATATGCTTACATTAGAATGTAAATTTATTAGTAATATTAGCCTAGTACACACAATGATGCCATCTATTGCATGCATGGATATGCTTAGATTAGAATGTAAATTTATTAATAAAAGATTAAAAAAAAAGAATACAAGTGAGTATTATTGATTGTTCCATTTAATGTTTTTTTTTTTCCATTTAATTTTTTTTTTTTTCATTTAATTTTTTTTTTTTTTTAAGTTGTAAGCTGATGGGATAAGCTCTTGGCTTTCATATAGCTCACGGCTCAAAAACTGAGATAGATAGCTGCTAGCGGGAAGTCAAACCCTTTAAGAAGTGATAAACCTGTCTCTTGAAGACAAAAAGGTTGTAGGAATCAGTGTTATTGTATTATATACAAATAAAAAAATTATCTAGGGAAATTTTGATGAAAATGGGGTAATTTCGTGGACGAATCTAAGGTAATTTGTCAGTTGCCCGGAAGCGTTCAAAGTGACTAGTCAGTGTGCCGGTCAAGTGAAATTATGTG
>NC_090763.1:1668961-1683749 GCF_036898095.1 Palaemon carinicauda | reverse complement strand
ATAAAAGTATCATAAGCTATTAAGATTCCAAATGAAAAATTGAAATACAAAAATAGAAATATGATGATTCCAGTTATGAACGAGGGAGATTCCAAATTTATTAAATGAATGGAGAGTATAGGTAAAAAATTGAGTGTTCCCATTATGAAAATAATAAAGATTTCTTATGAAAATAATAAAGATTTCTTATGAAAATTATAAAGATTTCTTATGAACATAAAGATTTCTTATGAAAATAATAGATTTCTTATGAAAATGATAAAGATTTCTTATGAAAATAATAAAGATTTCTTATGATAATGATAAAGATTTCTTATGAAAATAATCAAGATTTCTTATGAAAATAATAAAGATTTCTTGGAAAATAAAGATTTCTTAAGAAAATAATAAAGATGTCTTATGAAGTAATGAGAAAATTCACAAATGAAAGATAAAGCAATAACCAAAACAAGATATAAAAGAAGCTCCAAATAAAGATACAAAAACAGGCCAAGAATTAAAAGCACTTAAATAAATAAAGAGAAAAATAACAAAGAAACTAAAGTTCTAGAGGAAATAAATGAGCGACCATATTTTCTAACGACGTACAATTGTACGATCTCTTTTTTCTAATAGAGAGAGAGAGAGAGAGAGAGAGAGAGAGAGAGAGAGAGAGAGAGGAGAGAGAGAGTTGTTTTTTAGACCACCATTTTAAATTTCTTTCTCTAGTAAAACTAAATTGCTGTTATAGATTTGAGAACGAAATATATGTTTTTTAACAGAGAGAGAGAGAGAGAGAGAGAGAGAGAGAGAGAGAGATCATAAAAATATGACTATCATAAAGTCCAACGCCAAAAAATGAAAGAAAATATCTGAAGAAAACTTAACAATAAAATTCTGTAACATTCTATAAAATCGAGAAAATTGTAGCGCTTAACCGGGAGCACTATAAAATATGTTTATATATTATATATTTGTAGGAAAAAAATTTCTAGAAACTCAAAGGAAAATATTTTATATAAATTTACCCCGTCCAAGCCTACACTGATGTTAGGGTTCCAACACAATGGACCTTAAGTAAGCCTTTGACTTTACCCTAACTGAAAATGGAAATAACATCTCTCTCTCTCTCTCTATCTCTCTCTCTCTCTCTCTCTCTCTCTCTCTCTCTCTCTCTCTCTCTCTCTCTCTCTCTAAAAAAAAACATACATTTCATTCTCAATTCCACAACAGTAATTTAGTTTTACTAGAGAAAATAATTTACAATGGTGTCCCTAAAACAAGCTCTCTCTCTCTCTCTCTCTCTCTCTCTCTCTCTCTCTCTCTCTCTATAAACTCTAAAAAGCATAAATTTCGTTCTCAAATCTACAACAGCAATTTAGTTTTACTAGAGAAATAAATTTACAACTGTTCCAAAACTCAACCTCTCTCTCTCTCTCTCTCTCTCTCTCTCTCTCTCTCTCTCTCTCTCTCTCATTTGACGATATTGGTACTCTAATTAAGCAAGAACAGGAAAGCAGACGCAAAAATAATTATACAATAGCCAATCATAAATATAACAACAGCAAAAAAAATAGTAATTTCTATTAGCTGACAGTATCGAGCGGCAATTATGAACAGAGTGTGGGATGAGATGAAGAAAATTACACACTTTAGCTGTAAAGAAACTAACAACTAAAGATGCTACTAAAAGAGTCCTAAAATGATAATAAACTTGGGCACTTTTACTAAATCATTGCGCTACTATTAACTCCGTGAAAGGCTTCTGAAAACAGATGCTAATAAAATCCCGAAATTCGGTTGAAGATCTCTACGGATTTGTTGCTTCTACTTTAAATACACTTTAAACATCGATATATATATATATATATATACACACACACACATATATATATATATATATATATACATATACATATACATAGGATCTATACACATTTTTATGTACATAACCAAACACACACACGCACACACAGGCACACACACACACATACATATATATATATATATATATAATACATGTATATATATATATATATATATATATAATTTCCAACAAAAGGTATACGTTTAAAATTTGCAAATCTATGCAGTATCAAATTTATGACATAAGACAAAATAAAATTATAATAGCCAGTAAAATTACAACTAGAAAATGATGATCACCCTACATAAAAAAAAAAAAAAATACCTATTCTATATAATGATTCGTAAAAATGACAACTTTGCAATTTTTCATAAATTTACCCCCAAAATCATATCAAAGGAATTTAGAACTGTGTCATTTATATTGTTAATTCAGTTTATAATATATATATATATATATATATATATATATATATGTATATATATATACACACCTGTTATAAAAATAGAAAAGGCAAGTTTCTGAACTTTCTGTAGCGTACTCATAAAACCTGCGGGTATTGTTAAGTAGAGGGACAAGTATCCTTCTTAACAACACTTAAGCTGGTGTCACAAAAGAGCGTTTTCACACTTCATTCTTATCTTGATGCCAAAATGTGCACTAAGCAGTTGCTGTCAGAAGAACAATATTAAAGGCGCGTAGGTAGTAGGTTGGTCAGGGTACAGCTTACCCGTTGAGATATTACCGCTAGAGTTATTGGGTCCTTTGACTGGCCAGACAGTACTACATTGGATTCTTCTCTCTGGTTACGGCTCATTTGCCCTAACATAAACTTAATAGTCTCGCCTCTTCTTACCATATTCTCCTCTGTCCTCATACACCTGACAACACTCAGATTACAAAATAATTCTTCAATCAAGAGGTTACCTACTGCAATATAATTCTTCAGTGGCTACTTTCCTCTTGGTAAAGGTAGAAGAGACTCTTTAGTTATGGTAAGCAAGCCGCTCTTCTAAGAGAATGACACTCTAAAATCAAACCATTGTTATCTAGTCTTGGGTAGAGCCATAGACTCTGTACCATGGTCTTCCACTGTCTTGGGCTAGAGGTCTCTCTTGGGTGTATACCCGGGAAGCTGTTCTATCTTACTTCTCTTCTTGTTTTTATGAAGTTTTTATAGTTTATATGTGAAGAATCTAATTTAATGTTGTTACTATTCTTGGAATATTTTATTTTGATTGCTTATTCTTCTCTTTTACTTTATTTATTTCTTTGTTTATTTTGTTCATAATACTATTTTTCCCAGTTGGAACCCTTGGGCTTGTAGGGGATACATGATGTAAATATAATTCTGTGTATGGGATAGGTGGTGTATGTATATGGGATACATGATGTAAAGACAATTCTGTATATGGGATACGTGGTGTAAAAACATTTCTTTATATGGGATACGTGGTTTAAAAACAAATCTATACATGGGATACGTGGTGTAAAAATAATTCTGTATATGTGATACGTGGTGTAAAAACAATTCTGTACTTGGGATACGTGGTGTAAAAACAATTCTGTACATGGGATATGTGTTGTAAAAACAATTCTGTACATGGGATACGTGTTGTAAAAAACAATTCTGTACATGGGATATGTGTTGTAAAAACAATTCTATACATGGGATACGTGGTGTAAAAACAATCTGTACATGGGATACGTGTTGTAAAAACAATTCTGTACATGAGATATGTGTTGTAAAAACAATTTTGTACATGAGATATGTGTTGTAATAACAATTCTGCACATGGGATACGTGTTGTAAAAACAATTCTGTACATGGGATACGTGGTGTAAAAACAATTCAGTACATGGGATACGTGGTGTAAAAACAATTCTGTACATGGGATACGTGTTGTAAAAACAATTCTGTACATGGGATACGTGTTGTAAAAACAATTCAGTACATGGGATACATGTTGTAAAAACAATTCAGTACAGGGGATATGTGTTGTAAAAAAAATTCTGTACATGGGATACGTGGTGTAAAAACAATTCTGTATATGGGATACGCGTTGTAAAAACAATTCTGTACATGGGCTACGTGTTGTAAAAACAATTCTGTACATGGGATACGTTTTTGTAAAACAATTCTGTACATGGGATATGTGTTGTAAAAACAATTCTGTACATGGGATACGTGGTGTAAAAACAATGCTGTAATGGGATATGTGTTGTAAAACAATTATGTACATGGGATACGTGGTGTAAAAACAATTCTGTACACGGGATATGTGTTGTATAAACAATTCTGTACATGGGATACGTGTTGTAAAAACAATTCTGTACATGGGATACATGTTGTAAAAACAATTCTATACATGAGATATGTGTTGTAAAAACAATTCTGTACATGGGATACGTGGCGTAAAAACAATTCTGTACATAGGATATGTGTTGTAAAAACAATTCTGTACATGGGATACGTGTTGTAAAAACAATTATGTACATGGGATACGTGTTGTGAAAACAATTCTGTACATGGGATACGTGTTGTGAATACAATTCTGTATATGAGATACGTGGAGTAAAAAACAATTCTGTACATGGGATACATGTTGTAAAAACAATTCTGTACATGGGATATGTGTTATAAAAACAATTATGTACATGGGATACGTGTTGTATAAACAATTCTGTACATGGGATACGTGTTGTAAAAACAATTCTGTTACATGGGATACGTTGTAAAAACAATTCTGTACATGGGATACGTGTTGTAAAAACAATTATGTACATGGGATACGTGTTGTAAAAACAATTACGTACATGGGATACGTGTTGTAAAAACAATTCTGTACATGGGATACATGTTGTAAAAACAATTCTGTACATGAGATATGTGTTGTAAAAACAATTTTGTACATGAGATATGTGTTGTAATAACAATTCTGTACATGGGATACGTGTTGTAAAAACAATTACGTACATGGGATACGTGTTGTAAAAACAATTCTGTACATGGGATACGTGGGATACGTATGGTAAAAACAATTCTGTACATGGGATATGTGTTGTAAAAACAATTCTGTACATGGGATACGTGATTTAAAAACAATTCTGTACATGGGATACGTGTTGTAAAAACAATTATGTACATGGGATACGTGTTGTGAAAACAATTCTGTACATGGGATACGTGTTGTGAATACAATTCTGTATATGAGATACGTGGAGTAAAAACAATTATGTACATGGGATACGTGTTGTAAAAATAATTATGTATATGGGATACGTGTTGTAAAAACAATTCTGTACATGGGATACGTGTTGTAAAAACAATTCTGTACATGGGATACGTGTTGTAAAAACAATTATGTACATGGGATACGTGTTGTAAAACAATTCTGTACATGAGATATGTGTTGTTAAAAAACAATTCTGTAAATGAGATACGTGGTGTAAAAACAATTCTGCACATGGGATACGTGGTGTAAAAACAATTTCTGTACATGGGATACGTGGTGTAAAAACAATTCTGCACATAGGATACGTGGTGTAAAAACAATTCTGTAAATGAGATACGTGGTGTAAAAACAATTCTGTACATGGGATACGTGTTTGTAAAAACAATTATGTACATGGGATACGTGTTGTAAAAACAATTCTGTACATGAGATATGTGTTGTAAAAACAATTCTGTAAATGAGATACGTGGTGTAAAAACAATTCTGCACATGGGATACGTGGTGTAAAAACAATTCTGTACATGGGATACGTGGTGTAAAAACCATTCTGCACATGAGATACGTGGTGTAAAAACAATTCTGCACATGGGATACGTGTTGTAAAAACAATTCTGTACATGGGATACGTGTTGTAAAAACAATTATGTACATGGGATGCGTGTTGTAAAAACAATTCTGTATATGAGATACGTGGTGTAAAAACAATTCTGCACATGGGATACGTGGTGTAAAAACAATTCTGTATATGGGATATGTGTTGTAAAAACAATTCTGTATATGAGATACGTGGTGTAAAAACAATTCTGCACATGGGATACGTGGTGTAAAAACAATACTGTATATGGGATACGTAATGTATAAATAATTTTGTATATGTGATACGTGATGTAAAAAAAAAAATCCTGTACATCGGATACCTGGTGCAAAAGCTTTCCGGTGAAATGCGAAATTAGCCACAAGATGTTTATTAACTTATCGATTGAATATTCAATAGCACTAGAAAAATGTCAAACGATGAAGGAAACAAATATTTGCCAACATTTGTGTGACACAGACGTTCAAAACTGAACTTCTTTATTTATTCTGCCAATTCGAAATACCTCAAGTTAAAACAATTTCCTCATGTATTATCAATCTTAGAAGATGTTTCTTTATTAACATTAGATCATTTATATATTTCAATTACAAACAAAAATCAGCCTATCTCATTCAACAACAATTTCAGTTCTTTCTCCAGCTTTTTGAAACTCTCTCTCTCTCTCTCTCTCTCTCTCTCTCTCTCTCTCTCTCTCTCTCTCTCTCTCTCTCTCTCTCTCTCTCTCTCTCTTCCAAAAACTAGTTCGAAGGAAAACCTGGTAGCTCAAAATCAACAGAATATACAGAATATACCTGATCAAAAACTCCTCACTTTGTGGTCAAAGCTTTGAGACCCAGAAATACTCAAACGAAGTTTCTGGCGACCAACTAATAAAACAAAATCATTGCAAATACATTTCCAGCAACGTTGTAAATGAATTACTTTGTGTTGCAAGTAAAACCCCAGGAATTGGCATAGGAAAATTCTTATTTATTCACCATAAAATACTATTCCCGAACAGTCACTAACTACCTCGATGTACAGTATGTGTAATGCTTTAATTCATATGGTTGCATATCCACTTTTTTAATTATTCCTCCCTTCTCTTCGTCATCATCATCATCAGGCAGATTTAATTCTCATAATTATATAATACTCTTAACCCCTATGATCATTCAATTATACCTTTAATTATGATTATTCGTTGACGATAATGAATATCCTAATCGTATGAGGGCACACATGTTCTCTCATACATATATATATATATATATATGTATATATATATATATATGTGTGTGTGTGTGTGTTTGTGTGTGTATGTGTGCCCCAGTATTTGTGTATGTACGTAGATATGCTTTTATATATATATATATATATATATATATATATATATATATATATATATATATATATATATACTGCACATGTATGTGTTTAAGAACATGCATAAATGTATTCATTTATATGCATGTATGTATGCATGTTTGAAAATAAGAAAAACACTTACTGTACCGATCTTCATGAAACGTAGTTAGAGCACTACAAAACTATAGGTCCAAAACGCACTAGATCCAAAGCTAAAAAATCCATTGAAATCATAAACAATATTCTAATTGAAAACTTGTTTATGAAGATGAAACGCAAGCGAAGAAAGATGAGGTATTATGGGTCTTAGAGATGACCCGGGAAGATCAACATATACACTGCCGTTTCAATATCCTAATTGTTTTTTCACACGGTTTCAACCTTCTTTAAAAAGCCACTCATGAATGGCAGAGGTAAAGGACAGTGACAAATGCCCTAGAAGGATTATGCCTTAGAGACCATATATCCATATGGTAGGCGCCAAAGCCCCCTCTCCAATTAGACTAAGACCAGCGAGAGCCAGGCAATGGCTGCTGATGACTCAGCATGTAGACGTATAAGCTCCCCTATAACAAGCTATCCTTTGCTCACTAGGATGGTGAGGTTTCAGACATTACAAGAAACTATCCAGTTTGAGCGTGACTCGATCTCCCGTCCAGCCGAACGCCAGGCAGGGACGTTTCCAATCTGAGATTCAAGTGACTACAAAAAAGCAAAGGTCCTTATAGAAGATCTGAGACTAACAATTGTCAGAGAACGATGTTTTGACCACGGCGTCAGGTGGAGGAAAATTGTCAGAAACATCGAGTTCACATGAAAGTGGAACAAGATGCACGGAAGTAATAAGACCTAGATATAGGGCAATAAAAGAGAGAAATTATTCTAAACAGCTTCCTTGCATACTCTGAAATGAGAGAGAGAGAGAGAGAGAGAGAGAGAGAGAGAGAGAGAGAGAGAGAGAGAGAGAGAGATATCTTCAGAAAACAGAGGACAATACTTTCAATATATGCAAAAGTAAAACATTATTACATATAAAAAAGAAATACATTACAGAATTTATGACACGAGATAAGTATAAGAACCTACGTAAATTTTTGGTTGAATAAATATTTTTCTACGCCCCAACCTTCATTGACTTCAGAGGGTTTCCAAACAAGAAACTGTAATGAAGTCTTTGGTTTACCTTCGACTTCCGCGACTGGGAAAATAATCTCTCTCTCTCTCTCTCTCTCTCTCTCTCTCTCTCTCTCTCTCTCTCTCTCTCTCTCTCTCTCTCTCTCTCTCTCTCTCTCTCTTTATATATATATATATAAATATATTTATATATATATATATATATATATATATATAATATATATATACAGTATATATATACATATATATATATATTATATATAAATTGAAAAGAGAAGATATATATATATATATATATATATATATATATATATATATATATACATATATATATATATATATATATATATATATAAATTGAAAAGAGAAGACTGATGGCATACTTCAAAATGTAATCAACACCAAGGTAAGGATGTTTTTAAAGCAATATAGCCCCACTAGTATTAAATATACCTTAAAAATCTAACAAAGTCTTTATATGTAGATTTGAGAGAAAAAGGTACAAAGTTCTGTATAAAGCAAAGAAAATATTCATTGAAAAATAGAGAAACAAGGGCGGTGAAAAAAAATATAACGAAGCTTATACAATATGTGTAGCACAGAAAAGGGGAAAGAGAAAGAAAATTCCATATAATTAACTACGAAAAAACAAAAAAAAGATGTATACTTAATGGACCGAAGCCAAGCCTTGGCCCTCCACACCCGGTATTCAAGGTTTTCCTTGTCCAAACAAGGAAGAAATGTTTCGAAAAAACTTTTTTTTTTTTGTCGAGTCAAATAAAAACGATTCTCTTTGTCACCAGAATCTAAAAAAAAAAAAATAGAAATATATATTTACAGATGTTTCTGAAGATGAGAGAGATGAAATAAAGATGATTCTTTTTGTCATCAGAATCTAATATATATATATATATATATATATATATATATATATATATATATATATATATATATATATATATATTTACAGATGTTTCTGAAGATGAGAGAGATGAAATAAAGACGATTCTCTTTGTTACCAGAATCTAGAATAAGAGAATTATATATTTACAGATGTTTCTGAAGATGAGAGAGATGAAATAAAGATGATTCTTTTTGTCACCAGAATCTAAAAAGAAAAAAAAGAAATATATATTTACAGATGTTTCTAAAGATGAGAGAGATAAAATAAAGACCATTCTCTGTCACCGGAATAAACAAAGAGATATATATGTTTCTGAAGATGGCAGAGATGAAATAAAGACGATTCTCTTTGTTACCGGAATAAAAAAAGATACATATTTAAAAATGTTTCTGAAGATGAGAGAGATGATAAAAGTGAGATTAAATAGAGTAAAAAGGAGCCTTCTGCAGTGAAGAAAATGCGATTATCCAACAAAGGAGGCAAGACGTTGTTTGGTCATAATTTGTATTGTGAAAGACATAAAACTTGGAGACGTCGTAAAATTGTATGATGTCGGCAATGCAGGTTGAACACGATAACTTAATCCTACTGTATTTGGTTGACTTTTATTCACATTCCTTTGACTTTTATTTTGATTGTATACTTCCATTAACATTAAATTTACTGACACATAAAAGCAAACGTCTCTTTTATTTTAGATTTCGAGATGTGAAAGTTATGAAGAAGAAAATCATCATTTACTGTGTAATAACAAGAGGTTCCAATCCTCTACTTTCCTGCAAACTCAACTGATATGTCCTCAAATTTTCAGAATATATTTCCATGCACTGCAAAACAAATATTTATTTTAGTAAAATATCAACACTCTCTCTTTCTCTCTCTCTCTCTCTCTCTCTCTCTCTCTCTCTCTCTCTCTCTCTCTTCTCTCTCTCTCTCTCTCTCTCTCTCTAGGTGAAATGAAAATATCACGAAGCCTCAGAATATCACGAAGAAATGTGACAGCTGAGTATATTATGTTTATTTTACTACTACTACTACTACTACTACTACTACTACTACTACTACTACTACTGTTAATAATAATGATAATAATAATAACAACAACAGCAATAATAATAATAATAATAATAATAATAATAATAATAATATTTTTCATTACATCAAGGGATTTTCTATACCTTTTTTTCCTCGAATATTAGCTAAAAAGGATAAAAAACAATGTAATCAAAGAACTAACGACAAAGAAAATATAAAGTTGCAGAGAAGAATTATGACCCATCTAATGGGCTCAATAGCATCATTTAAATCTCAATTATCGAAGAATAAGAAAAACGGAATATATATATATATATATATATATATATATAATATATATATATATATATATATATATATATATATATATATATATATATATATATATATATATATTAAATATTGGTAACCTATTTCATTCCACAAAACAATCCTGAAATCTTGAGGACTTGGTATTCCAGGTTAAGACATTATTATTATTATTATTATTATTATTATTATTATTATTATTATTACTTGCTAAGCTACAACCCTAGTTGGCAAAACAGGGCGCTATAATCCCAAAATCCCCAACACGGAAAGTAGCCCAGTGAGGAAAGGAAATAAGGAAAAAACTACAAGAGAAGTTTAAGAATAATAACAATATTAAAATAAATTTTTCATATATAAACTATAAAAACTTGAAAATAACAAGAGGATAAAAACTTGAAAATAACAAGAGGAAGAGAAACAAGATAGAATAGTGTGCAATTAATGTCCAAAACTAAAATTACGCTAATGATTCTATATGTAATTTAGGACATGTGAAGATTCTAGTGCCTAACCCAAAGCATATAAGCAATTGATTGTCTAATCTGAAATACTATTAATATTGAGTTCAGTTTCAAGATCCATAAGACGTTTATTAAAGCTTATAAGCAATTTACGTTAAAGTTGAAGATACAAAAGATATTTGGATGGCATTGATTGCATTAAAAGAAGCTCGTGACCAAATAAGGCTTTAAATAAATAAAAAATACAGAGTAAAATACATAAACACGCCTAACATCCACAAGATGCGGATTTTCATATAGAAACTAAGAGACATTACCAATGGTGTCCAAATCAAGACAAGTAATCCTAACATTCAGAAGGTGTGGATTTGCACATACAAATTAGGACACATTTCCAATATGGTGTCCAAATTAAGACACGCAATCCTAACATCCAGAATATAAGAATTTTCATATACAAAACTAAGACATTACCACGATGGTGTCCAAATCAATACATCAGTAATGAAGTGTCCTAAACTACAGTACACGTATTAATTGGCGTGGATTTTCATATACTCAAATATGAACCAAGTTTGAAGTCTCTGTGACAAGGATGTCCAAACATTCAATCAGTTAATCCCTGCAAGTTTCGGTACGATTAAAACTATGACCAGGAAACTGTTCACAAACAAATAAAACACACAACCAGGGGGTAAAACATAACCTCCTACCAACTTCGTTGGCGGAGGTAATAAAACAAATAAGAGGCCTAGCCGTCCAAACCAACAGAGGTCATTAGGACAACAGACATTGCCTCCAAGGAAACGACGAACCGACGATTCGAACGAGCACTAATTTACAGCAACGTCGTCAGCAGTGTCAAGAGGGACGTTTTCTAGAAATAAATTGATTTCTTTTCTCACTTTGAAAGAATGAGCAGACACTAGGGGAGGGGAGACAGAGAAAGATAGAGAGGAAAAGGGGAGGGAGGGATTGTCTGTCCTATTCTCTATAAATGGGATCTTGTGATAAATTGAGCTAGTGTAGGTTTTAAAGGGAATTGCCCTGACTCATATTTTTTTTTATAGTTGGGAAACAAAGCTATCATTGTCCCGGCTTATTAATTGCATTGTTATCTCTCTCTCTCTCTCTCTCTCTCTCTCTCTCTCTCTCTCTCTCTCTCTCTCTCTCTCTCTCTCTCAAACAACATCCTATAATCTTTCAAGGGATAATGGCACCCCATTGTGCCATTCTTTTTCGATAAAAGATGAATGAGGAGTCTCTCTCCTCTCTCTCTCTCTCTCTCTCTCTCTCATCTCTCCTCTCTCTCTCTCTCTCTCTCTCTCTCTCTCTCCTAAATTAACGTGGTGAAACGTCTGTGTATCTCCACGATCAGCAAAGCTGTATAAGTCAGGGACTTATCAACACTAGTTTGGTTTGCTGTGAGCGATTTGACTAAAGTCTACCACCATCACCAATCCGCAATGGCCAGCGTGGTGATGAAAACTGACCAAGCCCAGACATGACTAAAGACATTTCTGATGCCTTTGTATTGCATTGGAATAGAAACGGCTGCATTTGTTGTTGCTGTGTGTGTACGTACATACATACATACATACATACATACGTGTGTATATATATATATATATATATATATATATATATATTATATATACTGTATATATTCAAATAAGCCCTAAATTTTAGTCCCTTAATGTCTGGGTTCTCTTACCGACCTCAAGTTCAGAGTCTCAAGGCGAAATCACTCAAAGACAATAGCTTCTGGCCGGCCAGGGAATCGAACCCTGGAACGCGAAGCAGGCATGACAGTGACGATACCATTTAGCCAGCTTAGTTGACCAGGGTTCGAGTCCCTTGCTGGCCAGAAACTATTGTCTTTGATTGATTTCGCCTTGGGACTCTGAACATGAGATCGGTACGAGAATCCAGATAATAAGGTATTAAAATACATTGGTTATTTGAATATGAAAAAACACATCTAAATGTGCAAAATTTATCATATACATATACACACATATATATTTATATATATTTATATATATATGTGTGTATATATAATATATATATATATATATATATATATATATATATATATATATATTAACACCAATAGTTGCGATATATTACTTATTACGAAACGTTACACATTCTCTCTCTCTCTCTCTCTCTCTCTCTCTCTCTCTCTCTCTCTCTCTCTCTCTCTCAAATGAAAAAAAAAAAAAAAAATAATATATATATATATATATATATATATATATATATATATATATTAACACCAATAGTTGCGATATATTACTTATTACGAAACGTTACACATTCTCTCTCTCTCTCTCTCTCTCTCTCTCTCTCTCTCTCTCTCTCTCTCTCTCTCTCTCTCTCAAATGAAAAAGAGCTTCCACACTCTCCCCCCCTCCTTTATGACTCCGCCTATAACAAACGAAGAAGCGCACAAAGGCTTTGTGGCAGATGAGAAGAATGATACTGAAGCACTTCCTCTTTCATTAATAACGGAGCAATTCCCTTAGAGCAGATGATGAATGGATGCCAGCTCCTTGCTCCCGGAGTCTTCCCCTTATTTTTTGGTCCCAGTGAGTAATGAACATTCGGTATCTCGTCTGATGTATGTTAAGTCATTTCTGCCGATGTTTCGGTACTAGCGTTTTGAATGGTAGAAACCCAATGGGTCCGTTTTTTTTTTTACGGTAATGCCCATGTCGATTAGATTCGGAACTCATTATACTTCTGATTTCCCTCAGGCATCACTATCGTAAGGCAATGGGTTGTACATATACATACATACTGTAGATACAGGCATGAATTTATATACAATCAAATATATTCATATTCATATCATTATTATCATTATTACTTGCTAAGGCCCTTGTTGGAAAAGCTGCATGCTATAAGCCCAAGAGTTCCAACAGGGAAATTAGCCCATTGAGGAAGGGAAATAACGAAATTAAATAAACTGCGAGAAGTAATTAACAATTAAAATAAAATATTTTAAGAAATGTAACATTGAAAAAAAATCTTCCATATTCAAATTATAAAGACTTGAAAAAAAATAAAACAAGAGGAAGAGAAATAGTATAGAATAATGTGCAGGAATGTACCCTCAAGCAAGAGAACTCTACCACATGACAGAGGAAGACCACGGTACAGAGGCTATGGCACTACCAAAGACTAAAGAACAATGGTTTGATTTTGGAGTGTCCTTCTAAAAGAGCTGCTTACTAGAGCTAGAGTCTATTCTACCTTTACTATGAGGAAAGTAGCCATTGAACAATTATAGTGCAGTAGTTAATCCCTTGAGTGAAGAACAATTGTTTGGTAATCTGTGTTGTCAGGTGGATGAGGCCAGAGGAGAAAGTGGAAAGAATATGCCATATTATTCGGTGTATGTGGAGGTAAAGGGTAAATAAGCCGCAACCAGGGAGAAGGATCCAATGTAAAACTGTTTGTCCAGTCAAAGGACCCAAAACTCTCTGGTGGTAGTATTTCAACTGCTGGCTGGTGCCCTGGCCGACCTACTAACTCATATATAGGCAGGTAAACCTACAGGCTCCCCGAATCCCCCATCCTTACCTCACAAGGATGGTCAGGTTGCAGACACTACAAGAACCAATCGAGTTAGAGAGGGAAACGATCTCCCGTCCAGCAGAACGCTAGACAGGGACGTTTCCAATAGTCCACCGCAACGAATGTTAAATGTGACATCGCATGTATTATAAAAATGCCAAAAAAGAATTATAATAACACAACAATCACCATAACAATAGCCATATGTATTGCCAATGGTACATCCTTCCCATTATGCAAATTAACGTTCCAATTATTCTCTGATCCCCTCCTTTAACCGTTCCTTTTGGTATATAGACGCACCCCTAATATCGACAGCAGTACGAAATGAAG
>NC_090763.1:1653961-1658961 GCF_036898095.1 Palaemon carinicauda | reverse complement strand
TAGATTACAACAATCTATTAACGCTTAGCACAAATCAGTCCCGATGTAACGGATACAAACTGGAATTGAAAAAATACAACACCACTCAATGTGGCAATTTCTTTACACACAAAATAGCAAATACTTGGAATAGACTTCCAGCGGAGGTAGTAAACAGTAAGACAGTAAACGAGTTCAAGAATAAGTTAAGACAAGATCATAAGAACTCTAAATGCTCAATGTAAATTGCTCTACCAAACAGCAAATGGAGTCTCCACGGATGGACTAGAAAGTCTTTGAAACATCCAAAATCCTTGTAACTCTCTCTCTCTCTCTCTCTCTCTCTCTCTCTCTCTCTCTCTCTCTCTCTCTCTCTCTCTCTCTCTCTCTCTCTCTCTGATGAGATATGCGTATGCAAATAGAAATTAGCATGGATATAAAGAAACTTTTTTTCAAAAGGGGAAATAATCGTTTCCGCCTTACATAATCAGCTGCGCCCACAAAATTCGGATTACTTTGGAACAAAAGCATCCTTTGAGTTACAGATGTATCTCTTGTAGAGATGTCTTCTCTTGTTGTGTTTATTTTTCATACTAAAACATTTTTGTCTAAATGTGAGTCAATTTATTTTTAAATATGAATTTCAGCAAAATGAAAACTCACTCAAATCAAAGAAAACAAACTCACATAAAAATCTAATTCCTCGTAAAATTCAGATTTCGAAAATTTAGGAATCTATGGAGAGATTAGAATATAGAGTAAGTAAATTATCAATTAATTTTCTAAAAAAACGCTCTATAAAAAAGAGAAATTGAATTTTCTTTCGTAAAAAATATATTCCTACCCCCATATACCTAGTATTAATAAAAGCTTTTCCTAAAATATACAAAAAATTATTTCTCTATTATAAAGATTTCAATTCCAGTGGCTTACAACAACTAACACACAAAAAAGTAAGCCTTGATGAAGCGGAATTGACTTGAAGTCCAGATACTTGCTAATTGATAAAATTCCCAAAATCTAAATACAAAATAAAATTAAATAAATATATAAATAAATAAATAAATAAATAAATAAATAAATAAATAAATAAATAAATAATACAATAAAATATACCATCCCAGAATCAAAATAATTTTCGCAAGATAACTTAAAAAAAAAAAAAAATAAATAAATATACCATCCTAGAACAAAAACTATTTTCGCAAGCTAATTGATAAAACTCCCACAGTCTAAATCCAAAATAAATAAATAACACAATGAAATATACCATTTCAGAATCAAAACAATTTTCGCAAGATAATTGTCAAAACTCTCACTACTAACCAACCAAAAACAAAAATAGGAAAAAAATATACTATCCCAGAATAAAACTATCTTCGAAAGATATTTGATAAAACTTACACAATCTAAATCCAAACTAAAAATAAATAAAACAATAAAATATAGCATCACAGAATCAAAACTATTTTCGAAAGATAACTGATAAAACTACCACAATTTAAATCCAAACGAAAAAATTAAAATAATAAAATATACCATCCCAGAATGAAAACTATTTTGCAAAGATAATTGTAAAAACTCCCACAATCTAACCGAAAAAAAAAGGAAAAAGAAATATACCATCCCAGAACAAAAACTATTCTCGCAAGATAATTGATAAAACTCCCACAATGTAACTCCAAAAAAGATACATAAACAAATACAACAATAACATATACCATCCCAGAATAAAAACAATTTTGCCAAGATAATTGCAAAAACTCCCACAATCTAACCAAAAAAAAACATCCCAGAACAAAACCTATTTTCGTAAGATAATTGACAAAACACCCAGTATAAAAAAAAAAAAAAAGTATACAATAAAATATACCATTAGAGAATCAAAACTATTTTCGCAAGATAATTGACCAAACTGCCCTAATCTAAATCCAAATAAAAACAGGAAAAACGCCATGTCAGGATAACCCTCCTATTCAAAGAAGAGAATAAATCACCGCAGGACACCGTTGCGTCAAGACGCTCGCTCAGCGATCGAGTTTTCTTCCTTCCAGTCAAACTGGCTTCAAAGGCCCTGCCATCTGTGACGCCAGATGATAAACACATTACGTATCCGGACAGAACCACCCATTTCACCCAAATTGCTAACTACTTTCCGGCCACTAAAATTACTCAATGAACTATATAGAGTTTTTTCCAGTGTGGTGGGGGTGGAGGGTAAGTGGAGACCGATACGATGGGAAGATATAAAAATAGAGTATTTTGATATCGCACACACGCACGAGCACACACACACACACACACACAAACCAAGAAAGAATAGTACACCAACCTTTCAATTAGGCTCCGCATGGCATTAGAAGAGTTGGAAGACCCAGGCCTATATGGCTGAGGACTATAAAACGTGAAGTAGAAGATGATGAATGGAGAAGTATTGATTTAAAAGCTCAAGATTGAGACGACTGGTGAACTTTAACTGAGGCCCTTTGCGTCAATATGTGTGGGAAGAAATGATGAGTTGTATTTATGTAGTTTATTTCAGTTCAAAGATTTTACTGAACTGAAAGAAAGCAGAATGCACACACACACACACACACACACACACACATATATATATATATATATATATATATATATATATATATATATATATATATTATATATATGTGTATATATATATATAGATAGATAGATAGAGATATATACATATATACAAAAACACACACACACACACACACACACATATATATATATATATATATATATATATATATATATATATATATATATATATATATATATACATTCTGCTTTCTTTCAGCGCAGTAAAATCCTTGAACTGAAATAAACTACGTAAATATAACTCAGAAACGACCATTGAAATCCTCTAAAAGCTGTAACAAAGCAAGCTCACAAAAGAAAAATCAAATAAAAATATACGAGGGGAATAGTAAAAACCTAACAATACAATATTCAGAAGAAAAAGCTACCTATTCATGTATATCTATTTCAATATTTACGTAATATTTATCCAGTGTTTTTATCTAAAAATATTTGCTGAGGCCGGAAAAAAATAACATCCTCTCACTATTAAAAGACATATGGGCAAATTTATCTACATTCTAAAACTCATAAAATGTAAATACACAATAATTGAATCAAATCCTTATAAAATTCTTACTTGTTAAGTTACTCCATATATTTCCGGGATTTCAAAACGAAACAATTGAAATACAGGACTATGAAACATAAGAGATACAGTAATTTGATACCAGAGGTATACAGGTATAAAAAACACGAGAGAATATACCATGAAACACAGAAGATACAGTATTATGAAATTAAAGAAAATAAAGGACTGTAATCAACGGTTATACAGGACTATAAAACAATAGATATACAGGGCTATGAACGAAGGTATTACATGATTATGAAACATGGAATATAAAGACTAGGACTGCAAAATAAGGGAGATACAGGACTATAAAACAAAGGCGATAAAGGATCATGGAAAAAGAGAGGTAACGGCCTATGAAACATGGGATATAAAGGGCTATAAAACAAGGGAAATATAGGACTATGAAACAATGGAGATACAGAAATATGAAACAATGGATAGAGGACTATGAAACAATGGATACAGGTCTATGAAAGAAAGGAGATACAGGTCTATGAAACAATGGATACAGGCCTGTGAAACAATGGATACAGGACTATGAAACAAAGGAGATACATGACTATGAAACAAAGGAGATATAGATCTATGAATCCTTATTAAAAGGAATTCCACCCCTAATGATATTCCATATATCTCGGATATTTGAAATAAAGGACTATGACCCTAAGAAGTTAGAGGACTGTGAACTAGGAAACAAAGAAAATACAAGACTATGAAACAAAGATATACAGCAATAATAATCAGGGCATATCCAGGCCTTTAAATGTAGGGAAACACAGGAAAGGGACTATGAAATAAAATAGATAGAGCTATGAAACCTGGGATATAAAGGACTCTGATACAAGGAGACAGAGAACTGTGAAACAAAGGAGATAAAATGCAAATAAAGGACTATGGAACAAAAGCGATACAGCATTAAGAAACAAAGGATAACAAAAGTCGTTGATACAAGACTCACAAAAGACTATGAAACTAAATAGGTGAAGGGCTATGAAACATGAGACAGACAGGACTACGAAGCCAAGAAGAAATAGGACTATGAAATAAAGGTCACGCAGGACTATGAAGTCAGATAGATTATAAAAAAAAAAAAAAAAAATGAGGACTAAGAAACAAGGAAGATCTGGGACTATGAAATAAGAGAAATACAGAACGATGAAACAATAGATATACAGGACTATAAATAAGGGAATCACAGGGTTATGAAATAAGGGATATAGAGAACAATGAAACTAAGAGATACAGGGCTATAAAAAAGGGGATATTTAGGACTATGAACAGAGGGATATACAGGACTAAGAGAAACCATGGTGGCACAGCATTTTGAAACAAAGGATATACAGGACTTTGAAATAAGGGAGATATAAGACTATAAACTATGAAAACAAGAGCAATCAGTGATTTCAGACCGTTGCAAATGACTATTGCCTACTTGTAAGGAAAGTCTACGGATATCACCTCCCACTTTTCATATGCTGACTGTAGAGTAGATGGAGAGAAGTGCAATGTTGATCCAGAATCGTGATCTTAATCCGTATCACCTTCAAAATTTCACGGTTTCTTCCGATGCATAATATCTACACATTGTTAAAATTTTGTGAAAATCCGATGTGTCTATTTATTTTGACGTAATCTTATAAATTGTGAAAAATACAAATCCAGATCTAGAATCCAGAACTAGATCATCTCCAGAAATATGGAGTCATCCATGGCCTAAAATCTACAGTATCTGTGGCGAAAATTTCTTAAAAAGCCGTCAGTTTGTTTTAAAATTGTCTTTAAAATGGCGAAAAAAAGCAAAACCGGATATAGAATCTGATTCAGCATCCGGATCATCTCCAAA
>NC_090763.1:1646461-1648961 GCF_036898095.1 Palaemon carinicauda | reverse complement strand
AGGCTATAATTATGTATCTTTATTAAAGAATAGATATGAATGTTGTAAACCCCGTGTATTTTTACGTATACCTATGAAAATATTAACCTATCTATCCATCTGTCTATCTATACCATATATATATTTTATATTCATACGGATATCAGGCAGTCGATGTATCTATCCATACCCTTCAACATTTTAAATAATTTCCATGCTTACACCCATTGAATCTTCGTCGCCACAAACCTTACCGTTTCATTACATCCCAGTCATTCTCATTCACTCTGTGAAATCATATTATGGTCTTACTTCCTTCCCTTAGGCTTAACTT
Source organism: Palaemon carinicauda (assembly GCF_036898095.1). Lineage (NCBI taxonomy): Eukaryota > Metazoa > Arthropoda > Malacostraca > Decapoda > Palaemonidae > Palaemon > Palaemon carinicauda. The sequence continues at coordinate 1,648,648 of NC_090763.1, read as the reverse complement.
TCTTTTTTCTTGATTTTTCATCTTTTCTTTTTTTATAATCTAAAGGATCACTTCCAGAGTCTCTGTGATCCTCAAAAACTCTCTTCCGAGCAATTTCACCCCAAGCCTTCACTCCACTCTAATTTTCTTTACAATGACGCTCCCCCCACTCCTTAACTGCAAAAGGAAGTCTCTCTCTCTCTCTCTCTCTCTCTCTCTCTCTCTCTCTCTCTCAATTTAAGGGTAAACTATGATATATCAAATAAATTCTGAGTAGAAAATAAAATTAAGTCTCTCTCTCTCTCTCTCTCTCTCTCTCTCTCTCTCTCTCTCTCAAATTGAAAACATACAGCACCACTCAATGTGGTAATTTCTTTACCTACGAAATAGCAAATACTTGGAATAGACTTCCAGCGGACGTAATAAACAGTCACACGATAAACGAGTTCAAGAATAAGTTAGACAAGATCATGAAAACTCTCTAAATGTTTAAACTAAATCGCTCTACCCAAGAGCAAATGGAGTCTCCGCGAATGGACTGAAAAGTCTTAGAGACATCCAAAATCATTGTATCTCTCTCTCTCTCTCTCTCTCTCTCTCTCTCTCTCTCTCTCTCTCACACACACACATACACACACACCAAGCCAAATAAGTTTCGTAGAGCTGTCCAAAAAAAACTTTTTTTTTTAATAAGGTACAAGACACCATTTTCTGTAGAAGCTGGAATTACCGTAACGCCTGGTTACCACGAGACACCAGAGCTATAACGTTTCCTCCCAAGGGCCCCTTTCACTACGGAAAATAAAAAAGGAAAAAAGTAACTGACTTGAGCTCAGGAAAGAATTGCTCATTTTAGGAGGTACAGTAGTAGAAAATAAAACCGGTGATCTATTTAGCATATTAACGTTAATGCGTTTATATATGTTATAAACGTTTAAGTTGAATATATACAGTATATTTTAGGTATAATATATATGTTTTTATGAATATACCCAATTATAGGTTTATTATACTACTTTTTATAATAATAGTCGTTTTTAGCTTATCAAGCTCATTTTTAAGTTCACCTACTTTTTTTATATTTTACATGTTTTATCGAAAAACCCTGTTTCTAGGATATTTTATAAATTTGTAGGGATATTGCTAGTCACAAAATACAACCCCTGACTTTCTTTCACTTTTTGTCTTACAGGAGTTTTTTTTTTTTTTTTTTTTTTTACACACACTCATTCCTTCACTTCAGCAAACTCTCGGGTTCCACTGTGTCCCATTACCTCTCTTACAGGGGTCGTTCGTTTGCGGCATCTCATCCATGTTTCATATTCCGTCTTATCCCACAAATCATAACAATACACTGCTATACATCAAACCTTGTTACCACACTACCGCCTTATCGAACAAACCGTTACGATAAAAAACAATAAGTAAAAATAAAAACACTGGTTGTTTTGACATTAAAATCCTTGCCTTCCAAAACAAAACAAAATTGAAAATAAAGAAAGAAGAAACATCTTGAGCACCAAATGAGATATAAACCTCATAATGAGACGTTTAAAATTCCATCCAAACTTTCGCCATATCTAACAAATGTCTGTGCATATATTAGGCCTGTTATCTCTCTCACTCCCCCTTACACCCTGATACAACCACCAAAAAATACTCTCTCTCTCTCTCTCTCTCTCTCTCTCTCTCTCTCTCTCAATAAGTACAAAATAAGTAAGTAAATCTTCCTCGCAATTAGTAGAATATGAAATGAGAAATTCTCTCTCTCTCTCTCTCTCTCTCTCTCTCTCTCCTCTCTCTCTCTCCTCTCTCTCTCAAATAAGTAGAAAATCAAGTAGGTAATGCTGTCTCTCAATTAGTAGAAAATAAAATGATAATTCTCTCTCTCTCTCTCTCTCTCTCTCTCTCTCTCTCTCTCTCTCAATAAGTGCAAACTAAAGTAATTAATTCTTTCTCTCAATTAGTAGAAAATAAAATAAGTATATATCTCTCTCTCTCTCTTAGTTGAAAATAAAGTAAGATTCTGTCTCTCAATTCGTAGAAAATAAAATAAGTAATTCTCTCTCTCTCTCTCTCTCTCTCTCTCTCTCTCTCTCTCTCTGACCCATATATAAGAGCTAAATAACCCTCTCGTCCCTCTACTCTTATATTAAGTCCCACGCTCTATCATAATCCTTACTAATTCGTACAAGACACTCAAGAAAC
>NC_090763.1:1621039-1643539 GCF_036898095.1 Palaemon carinicauda | reverse complement strand
CTAAGTTACAACCATTGTTGTTAAAAGCAGGATGCTATAAAATCAAAAGCTCCAGGAGGAAAAATAGCCCAGTGAGGAAAGGAAATAAGAAAATAAATAAAGTACATAAGTAACGAATAATGAATATAAACTATTTTAAGATCAGTAACAAAGTTAAAATAACTCTGCCATAAATAAAGTATGAAGACAGACATTGTGTCATCCTGTTCGACATAAAAAAAAAACATTGGCAACAAATTTGAACTTTTGTTTTTATGAACATGTAAATACTTAAATCATCCAGCCCTCTTTTGAATCTTAAAGCAAATCATTGTAACAATCTCTTTAGCGTAAACGGTGATATTACATAACGCGCTGAAATGAATTACAGCATTTTTTGCTTGCATTATTCCATACTTTGATAAATACGAAATGCGTGTTCATTATATTTATAACGACTTTCTCAAGCTTATAACAATATATAAATAATGATAAGAAATATATATATAACCCAAGAAAATCACCTTATATCGACTTGAAAAATTATACTAAAAGCTATCAAGTGCATGAAGTTATTTTAATTCAAGTTTTATGATTTCAATAAACATCAATCATTTTCTGTTTTCAGAAAGACCCTTATCTGGTCGGGTACATTTAAAAGATTATGAGAGATCCTATAAATTTTCAATGAAACATAAATATGGCAGGGGCCAATTTCAAGGATTATGTAATAAATAAATTTCCTCTTAAACATGAAGGTCTATTTCTGGCTTACCTTTGCGAGAGAGAGAGAGAGAGAGAGAGAGAGGAGAGAGAGAGAGAGAGGTTTTTCGGATAAGTAACAGAAATGGCTAAAACCAATAATTTCAGACCCAAATTTGAGAGAGAGAGAGAGAGAGAGAGAGAGAGAGAGAGAGAGCCTTACCTTACCTTATTGCCTTATTTTTTGTTTGGGTTCCCCCAGGTCCCTCAGTGTGAGGCACCTCGTATATCCACCAGAGAGTTGCTAATACATCTTCCGGTGTATTTTGCATCTTCCAGTCTTGGATGGTCTGGGATGCATCTTGGGTATTTATCGAGCTGATTTTTAAACGCATCTACGCTCACTCCTGATATGTTTCTTAGATGAGCTGGCAGCACATTAAATAGTCGCTGCATTATCGATGCTGGTGCGTAGTGGATTAATGTCCTGTGCGCCTTTCTCAGTTTACCTGGAATGCTTTTTGGGCACTATTAATCTACCTCGGCTTGCTCTTTCTGATACTTTAAGCTCCATGATGTTTTTCAGCAATTCCTTCTATTTGCTTCCATGCTTGTATTATCATGTAGCGTTCTCTTCTCCTTTCTAGACTGTATAGTTTTAAAAATTGCAGTCTTTCCCAGTAATCAAGGTCCTTAACTTCTTCTATTCTAGCAGTATAGGACCTTTGTACACTCTCTATTTGCGCAATATCCTTTTGGTAGTGTGGGTACCATATCACATTGCAGTACTCGAGTGTACTACGCACATAAGTTTTGTAAAGCATAATCATGTGTTCAGCTTTTCTTGTTTTAAAGTGTCTGAATAACATTCCCATTTTTGCTTTACATTTAGCCAACAGTGTTGCTATTTGGTCGTTGCATAACATATTCCTATTTAAAATTACACCAAGGTCTTTAATTGCTTCCTTGTTTGTGATTGTTCTCATTATTAGGTCCCTTGTATGCATACACCATTCCTTCTCTGTTTCCATAATTTATTGATTCGAATTTATCGGAGTTAAATACCATCCTATTTATCTCCGCCCATTCATATATTTTGTTTAGATCTCTTTGTAGTGAGTTCCTATCTTCATCACAAGTAATTTCTCTACTTATTCTTGTGTCATCGGCGAAACTTCTCACTACGGAGTTTTCAACGATCACAGTCTATGTCTGAGATCATAATAACAAATAGCAGTGCAGCTAATACCGTACCTTGGGGCACACCAGATATTACCTGGGCTTCATCTGATTTCTCGTCATTTGCAACCACTATCTGTTTTCTGTTTTGCAGGAATTCTTTTACCCATTTTCCTATCTTTCCCACAATATTATGCTTTCTCATTTTTTTCTCCAATATGTTATGGTCTACCTTGTCAAAAGGCTTTTGCAAAATCTAGATAGATCACATCTGTGTCTTTTTCAATTATCATATTATTGTATATGTTTTCATAGTGAGCTATCAGTTGGGTCTGTGTACTTTTTCCAGGTACGAAACCGTGTTTGACCCATATTAAACAAATTATTTTTGACCAAATGGTTCATTATTTTCTTTTTTATTACCCTCTCATACACTTTCATAATATGTGAGAGAGAGAGAGAGAGAGAGAGAGAGAGAGAGAGAGAGTCTTTCAGGTAACAGAAATAGCTAAACCCAATGATTTTAGATCCGATGAGAGAGAGAGAGAGAGAGAGAGAGAGAGAGAGAGGTCTTTCATATAAGTAACAGAAATGGCTAAAACCAATAATTTCAGCCCCCAATTCGAGAGAGAGAGAGAGAGAGAGAGAGAGATTGGTGTCTTTCATTTAAGTAACAGAAACGGCTAAAACCAATGATTTAAGACCCCAATTTGAGAGAGAGAGAGAGAGAGAGACGAGAGAGAGAGAGAGAGAGAGAAATAGGTGTCTTTCATGTAACAGAAATGGCTAAAACCAACTATTTAAGACCCCAATTTAAGAGAGAGAGAGAGAGAGAGAGAGGAGAGAGAGAGAGAGAGACGTAAATGACGCCCTCACCAGTCCTAAATACGGCATAGACACAGTAAAAACAAAATGCAAAACTGTTATACAATACTCGTAACACAGTCACAATTAAACAACAACAACAACAAACAAACACACCTTCCCGTGCCAAACAACGAGGACACAAAAGCACGCACCAGCTTTAAGCAAGGAGCAAATGCAATATCCTCTTAAACAAATGACAGGCACACCCTTTTAACTGAAGGAATATACTGAATTACTCCATAACATTCAAGCGCTGCTTTAATCAATCTAAATAACTTATAAATGAAGACATATTTATTTAACAAAATTGAAATGAATTAATATTTTGATATTCCACTATACTGATAAAATTCTGATACATCTATGAAAAATCTATTTGTATAAATACAATAATTACCAAATAAAAAACTTTGATTAATTGAACACTCGTTCAAATAGATAACTAGAGTAACTCATAGCTTTAAATATATCAATTAAATTACTTAAATGAAAAAATTAAAAGTTATTTTTTTAATATTCAATTAAGTACCCAGCATATTATTTATTGAGTTCATAATCAAATAAAGCTCCTGGTGTTTTATCCAAAGGTAAACCATCTATGCTTTTATTATAAATATTATTATCACTATTACTAGCAAAGCTACAACCCTTGCAAAAAAGGATGATATAAGGTCCAAGGGCTCCAACAGGAAAAATATCCCGTGAGGAAAGGAAATAAACAACAAGTGAAGTAATGAACAAGTAAGATAAAATATTTTAAGAACAGTAACAACATTAAAACAAATATTTCAAATATAAACTATATAAAAAGACACCTTTGTCAGCCTAGTTATCATAAAAACATTCGCTGCAAGTTTGAACTTTTGAAGTTGCACCGATTCTACTACCTGATTGGGAAGATCACTCCACAGTCTAGTCATAGCTGGAATAAAACTTCTAGAATACTGTGTAGTATTTTCGTCCTTTAGTGAAAGCCAAATTATGGCATAATTACAAATAATAATAATAAATACGTAGTAAGAGGATAATTTTGATAGAATGGCGTATAGTTCATGAAAACTACACAGTAATTACTGAATACTATGAATACTTTTAGGGTTGTGACGGCCGAAGTGGTAACGTCCCTGACTGATGATTGCCAGGCTGGTGTTAGAGTACCGCTCAAACTCGTTAGTTCCTTTGATCGCTGCAACCTCACCATCCTTGTGAGCTAAGGATGGGGGGTTTGGGGAGGACTATAGGTCTATCTGCTGAGTCATCAGCAGCCATTGCCTGGCCCTCCTTGTTCCTAGCTTGGGTGGAGAGGGGGCTTGGGCGCTGATCATATGCATATATGGTCAGTCTCTAGGGCATTATCCTGCTTGATAGGTCAATATTACTGTCCCTTGCCTCTGCCATTCAAGAGCGGCCTTTAAACTTTTAAACATGGACAATCAAATGACAATACCTTGACATTCAAGTAACAAAACAATACACAACAAGCAATTTATTATAACCGTATAAAAAACAAACCAAATCACATGAAATTACACAAAGACGAGGTCAGAGGATGAACACAATGATCATAATTGTATGAAGCAACTGAGTATATATACTCGCAAGTGTACATACTGTGGATACCCCATGTTTATATAAGAAATATCGGTTTTAAATATTGTTATCGTTTTTAAATATTTTATTTTAATTGTTCATTACTTCTTATATCGTTTAGTCATTTACTTATTTCTTTTCCTCACTAAGCAATTTTTCCCTGTTGGAGCCCCTGGGCTTATAGCATCTTGCTTTTCCAACTAGGGTTGTACCTTAGCTAATAATAATAATAATAATAATAATAATAATAATAATAACAATAATAATGACAATAATAATAATAATAATAATAATAATTATTATTATTATTATTATTATTATTATTATAATAATAATATAAATAATAATAATGATAATTCATTAATGTTTCGTATATATCAGTAGTCGTAGAAAAATTAACGTCCACAAAATAAATGTTGAATGATTATCAACCCGTTGCATGCTAAATCTGGTAGCGGTAACACTATGATTAAGAATAACCTTTCTAGTCGAGTGGTAAGCCATATTACCGAACAGTATTCTAGAAGTTTTATTCCAGCTGTGACCAAGTTGTGGAATGATCTTCCTAATCGGGTAGTTGAATCGGTAAAACTTCAAAAGCTCAAACTTCTTGCAGCAAATGTTTCCATGTTGAATAGACTGAGAAGTCTTTTTATAGTTTATTTATGAAATATCTGTTTTGATGTTGTTACCGTTTCTAAAATATTTTTCCTTAATTGTTCATTATTTCTCAGATCGTTTATTTATTTCCTTATTTCCTTTTCGCACTGGGCTATTTTTCCCTGTTGAAACCCTAGGGCTTATAGCATCTTGCTTTTCCAACTAGGGTTGTAGCTTAGCTAATAATAATAATAGTAATAATAATAATAATAATAATAATAATAATAATAACTCAGTGATTCGACTCCATAAGCTGTATTGTAAATTTCTTCGTAGAAACAAACATTACAAACTCATTTTGTCTTCCCTAAGTCACTGTATGTACCCAAAGTACTACAAAATTCAATCTGCATTTTGCCTGGGAATTGAGTAAAGACAGAAGCACTATTCCTGGCATATTCAAACTTTCAGCCTTCGTTGTAACCCAATACATTTTGTCTCCGAAACTGCAAAGCTCATTTTGAGTTTCGGTAACCATGAAACGAACATATTAGAAGGACTTCCTTGTCTAGACTGATGCTCAAAAACCCCCCAAAATCGTCCTTATAGAACCTCCCTCTTGGCCACTTGGAAAACACCAACTTTTCCAAAATAAAGCTTTAAAAGAACGTTTGAGAGAGGAAAGGGGGGGGGAGGAGATTAGGATGGAGGGTAAGAAGATGAAGCACGCTTGGAAGGTTCGGCCGGGTTCTTGTGCATGCAAGCAGTGTCGTACGAGGTTGTTTTAACATCGAGAAACCGTTCGCTTCTTGGGTCTGCTAATCTAAAAGCTCACCTCTCCCGGCCCCCTTGCTCCAACTTCCCAGCCGGAAAAAACCTACGTGACCAATCCGCGAAAGCTCTCCTGTCCGTGGTGGGGAATAAAAGAGGCTGGCTAGCCACTGAATAACAACTCATTGAATGCCAGCGAGCACTTCGTGTTTTTATAAGTACGTTTTCCGTTGCCAATCCAGAGTTTTAGAAGCATTGAAAGAAAATTACCTTAAAATACCAGCCGGTGAGTTTACATAAAAATACTTTGAATTTACATAGTTCAATTGCTTCTAATGTTATTATGCACGCGAAAATGTAATAGCCAAATTTAAATACTGGACTACACAGTAAAATATACTGCTTCCAATGTTATAAATAAAAACGTAAAATTTAATAGCAAAACTTACATGTGTACTGTAAAAAAAAAAAAAAAAAAAATACTTGAATAAAAAATTAATCATTGGAAAACAGCATTGTGTGAGTGAGCGCGCGTGATTCTGCGTGCTCGACTTCTCCCTTCCACCTCCTAGCAGCTTCTATTTTCACAACTTCCAACTCGGCTATTCCTCTAGTGTTGAAACTTCCTTTCAAAGGATTTTTTATTTCTTCAAGACAGATTTTCTTCTTCACAGGGTACTCCATTTTTTCGAACATGTTATCGCCACGATTGGATAAATTAAATTAATCAAATGTAAAGCGAAAACTAGGTAAGACATTTTTTACCCGAAAATGATCAAGATGGACATATAAAGAGAACCAGAAACACACACACATACACACACACACGCACATACACACATATATATATATATATATATATATATATATATAATATATATATATATATATATATATATATATATATATATATATATATTATACATATATATATATATATATATATATATATATATATATATATATATATATAACACAGCAATGACTCGAAGTGTAGTGGTACTAATGGACTGAACAGCTACAGAAACTTTTTTTTTTTTTTACTTCATCCAAGTCGCCAGCTTTGTGCTTTCTTTCCTTTTTCCTAAATGACAAACAGAAAAAGAAACCGGATGGAAATCGCGCAATAAAAATATGCAACAGAAAAACGTAAACAAAGTACACCAAAGTATCATCTGCGTACACGTCAAACCAACATCGCAAAAGACTAACCTACTCTTAGCTGCACATAAAAAAAAGAGTAATTTTCAAATTTATAGCCTAAGTAACCCCGGCCCCACCCCTCGGTAAAGCCTTAATCTCTCCCTCTATATCACCTTAAGCTGCAAAATCAGAGCATAATTCCTCTGCAAGAAAGCTCAGCTCAGAGACGGTCATTAATAATCTTTAAATGATCTCTATTTATCAAAAGAGTATACAGGACGTAGGGGAAGGGGTAGGGTATAGAGGTCTATATACAGGGGCCTCTTTCCCCGGAAGTAGTAGGGCCATAAGGTTAATGACTGAATTGATTACGGATGTAAGTTTGGCATACAGGAGCTTTTAATCAAGAGAGGGGAAGTGATTACTTATCCCTTTGGGAAATGGAAAAGAAAACGGGACGGAAAGGTAATTGTGCCTTATTCAGGTATATTTTGCCTTTTTTCGGGCAGACATTGTTTCTTCTCGGTAATGTCTTTGGGCATTATTTGGGTTTCATTAGGATCCATAGCAGCTTCCCTCAGATTCCTACCGTCTGTTGATGGTTTATTTTTACATACTCATTTATTTTAGCTGGATGAAGGATATAGTGGTTGTAAGGAAAAAGTTAAAGAAAGGCAAAAGCCCTGGTCAAGATGGAGTAACAATAGAAATGCTACTGGCAAGTGGGAATTTTGGACTAAGAAAAATTGCAGAATTGGCAAACAAAATATACAACACAGGATGCATTCCAAAAGAATCTCTCTTCATTGCTATCCCCCAGAAATCGAATGCAGTATATTCTCCACAAGACTATCCCCTTAAAGTGAAAAATAACAAAAATAAGATTAATAGAATTGGAATGAATGAAGAACAAAATAAAAACAAAAAGCTCCAGAACAGTGTGAATTTAGAGACGAAAAAAGTACCAGAATGCAATATTCAACATGTACATCTTAACAGAGAGGGAAAAGAGGTACAGAAAGATATTTTTATATGTTTTAGGCTATGAAAAGGCATTTGATAAAGTTGAAGACCCCCACCTTATATAAATTTCAAAGAACTTAAGTATTGACGGCAAGGACATTCGGCAAATTACGAACCTTTATTGAAGTCAGGAAGTTGCAGTTAGTATCGAGAATAATTTAACACCAAGATTAAAAATAAAACGGAAGAGTAAGAAAATGATGTGTAATGACAACAGGCGTCTTCTCTATATATGGAGAAATCATAATGAAAAGTATATCAGGAATGGAAGGAATAAGTGTTGGCGGAGAAAATATAAATAATATTAGATTTGCAGATGGCACTGATAATAGCTGACTCAGAAGAGAAACTGCAAACGCTTCTTAACACGGTAAAAAAGGGAGGGAGAACATGGGGCTAAAAACCAACATGCAGAAAACAAAGGCGGTAGTAACATACAAAAAAAACCTGGAACCTCCAAATTCCATCATAATGGACGAAGCAAGAATAAAACAAACACATAACTTCGTATATCTAGCTACTATATCACATGATGCAGGATGTAATAAAGAAATACAAAAAAAAAGAATACTTGTAGCGAAAAATGCATTCAATAATCTGAAAACTCTATTCACAAATCAAAGAATAGGGATTCAGATAAGAGTTGAAGCACTGAAAACCTATGTATGATCGAATCTTACGGCTTAGATACGTGGGCATTAAACAAAAACTTGAAAAATAAAATAAATGCTGCTGAATTATGGTTTTACAGAAGAATGCTGAAGATCCCATGGACTGAGAGAGTAACAAAAGAGGAGGTATTGAGAAGAATGAATCAGGAGAGATCACTTCTAAAAGTGATAAGAAGACAGATGGATAATAAGAAGAGAAAAGATCGAACTTTTGAGCCTTACGGGACACATAAAGGGGAGAAGAGCAAGAGGCCGGCAAAGGAAAAGGTTTTTGGACAGCTTTCTGGAAGATATAAATGAGAATGTAACAGCTGGACAATTTACACAGAAGTAGAGACAAGACCAGGTGGAGGCAAATGACAGCCTACGTCGAAAACATGGCAATTAGATAGATAGATAGATAGATAGATAGACAGACAGATAGATAGATAGATAGATAGATAGATAGATAGGAGGTTTACTTGTAGGCGCCAGTCTAAGAGTGATTGTTATATCTAATAAAATATTATAATATATCAATTCCACGCTATCTATGAACTATATTATTAGAACCCTTTTAAAGATTATAATTATGAAAGGTCAATGTAGGCTTAAACTTACTTGTCTTTCCATCTGATCTTTAAATTGTATCAAATTTATTTTCAAATCAATTCATCACTTAACGGGAAAACAAATCGTTTTACTTTGACAACCAACTTTAGAGCTCTCTCTCTCTCTCTCTCTCTCTCTCTCTCTCTCTCTCTCTCTCTCTCTCTCTCTCTCTCTCTCTCTCTCTCTCTCTCTTTCGTATACACACACACACACACACACACACACACACACACATATATATATATATATATATATATATATATATATATATATATATATATATATATATATATATATATATACATGTATATATAAATTCTTTGGCCATAAATAATGTTAATTTTGTACATACATCTTGATGCTAAAACACTTGACAAACGATTCACGAATTTTAGAATGCTTGTAAGCACATTCAATGCTTATTAATTGCACATAAAAGGTATTAAAAGTTTTCTTTAACAACACCTGGCAAGGCAAGATCCATCTAACTTATACTTTTTAATGAAAGATAGGACACTCGAATAACATATCTCGAACCACTATGAAAACTATGTATACGTATAATAGTTCACTGACTGAACATTATTCCACAACGCATTTCTTTCGACGACATAAATATATCTAAATTTCCTTATATAAAGACGTTATATAATCTTTACCCTACTATAGTTAGAACTTGTAAAGAAAGATCTCACATAAACCAAAAACCGCCAAAAAGCCAATATAAAAGCAAAACCTAGATAAAAACAAAATATCATATATATATTTATATATATTCATATATATATATATATATATATATATATATATATATATACAGTATAAGTATGTATATACAGTATATATATATACATATATTATAAGACTATAAAATATAACAAAATATTTCACAATAATAATAATAATAATAATAATAATAACAATAATAATAATAATAATAATAATAATAATAATAATAATAATAATAATAATAACCAATTGATTCGACTTCCATATCTTGTCTTTATATATGATACAAATCTAATAAATCAGAAGTAAACGTATTGTAAATTCCTTCGTAGAAACAAATATTACAAACTTATCTTGTCTTCCTTAAGTCACTACGTACCCAAGTTTTACATAATTCACTCAGCATTTTGCCTGGAATTCAGTAAAGACAGTTACTATTCCTGGCATTTTCAAACTTTCAGCCTTCGCTGTAACCCAATACATTTAGTCCCTAAAACTGCAAAGCTCATTTTGAGTTTCGGTAAGCATGAAACGAACATATTAGACTTCCTTCTCTGGACTGATGCTCAAAAAAACCCAAAATCATCCTTATAGAACCTCCCCCTTGGCCTTTTGGAAAACACCAACTTTTCCAGAGTAAAGCTTTAAAAGAACGTTTGAGAGAGGAAAGGGGAGGGGGGGGGGGTAGGATGGAGGGTAAGAAGATGAAGCATGCTTGGAAGGTTCGGCCGGGTTCTTGTGCATGCAAGCAGTGTCGTACAAGGTTGTTTTAACATCGAGAAACCGTTCGCTTCTTGGGTCTGCTAATCTAAAAGTTCACCTCTCCCGGACCCCTTGCTCCAACTCTCAAGCCGGAAAAAAACCTACGTGACCAATCCGCGAAAGCTCTCCTGTCCGTGGTGGGGAATAAAAGAGGCTGGCTAGCCACTGAATAACAACTCATTGAATGCCAGCGAGCACTTCATGTTTTATATGTACGTTTTCCACTGACAATTTAGAGCAATAAAGAACAGAATGAAAATTACTCCAAAATATCGGCCGCTGAGTTTACATAAAAATATTTTGAATTCACTGTATATAATTCAACTGCTTCTAATGTTATATATGTCCGCGAAAATGTAATGGACAAATTTACATACAGGACTGCATTTTATAATATACCACTACCAATGTTATAAACAAGAGCGTAAAATTTCAATAGCAAAACTTACAGTACATATAAGACTGCACTGTAAAAAAAAATCTTGAATCAAACATTAATCATTGGAACACGGCAATGTGTGTGCGCACGCTTGCGCGCTTGACTTCTCCCTTCCACCTCCAAGCAGCTTCTTTTTTCACCAATTGCAACTCGGCTATTGCTATATTCTTAAAGCTTCCTTTCCATGGAATTTTACTTTCTTCAAACAACAGGTTTTCTTCTTCAATGGGTACTCTATTTTCTCGATTATGTTATTGCCCTGAATGGATAAATGATACTAATTGAAAGTACAACGGAAACAACGGAAACTGGGTATGACATTTTTTCCCCGAAAATGATCAAGACGGACATATGAAGAGAACCAGCAAACCACACACACACATACACACACACACACATATATACATATATATACACATATATATATATATAAATATATATATAATATATATATATATATATATATATATATACAGTATATATATATATATATATATATATATATATATATATATATATATATATATAAACACAGCAATGACTAAAAGTGTAGTGGTACTAATGGACTGAACAGCTAAAGAATCTTTTTTCTTTTCTTTTTTTCTACTTCATCTAAGTCGCTGGCTTTGTGCTTTCTTTCCTTTTTCCTAAATGACAAACAAGAGAAAGAAGCCGGATGGACATCGAGCTATGAAAACAGGTAAACAAAGTACACCAAAGTATCATCTGCGTACACGTCAAATCAACATCCCAAAAGACTAACCTACTCTTAGCTGCACATAAAAAAAAAAACTTTCAAACTCATAGCCTAAGTAACCGTTGCCTCGGTAAAGCCTTAATCTCTCCCTCTACATCACCTTAAGCTGCAAAATCAGAGCATAATTCCTCTGCAAGAAAGCTCAGCTCAGAGACGGTCATTAATAATCTTTAAATGATCTCTATTTATCAAAAGAGTATACAGGACGTAGGGGAAGGGGTAGGGTATAGAGGTCTATATACAGGGGCCTCTTTCCCCGGAAGTAGTAGGGCCATAAAGCTAATGACTGAATTGATTACGGATGTAAGTTTGGCATACAGGAGCTTTTAATCAAGAGAGGGGAAGGTATCACGGCAGAGGGGAAGTGATTACTTATCCCTTCGGGAGATGGAAGAAAACGGAACGGAAAGGTAATTGTGCCTCATTCAGGTATATATTGTCTTTTTCCGGGCACTGCCATTGTTTCTTCTCGGGAATGTCTTTGGGCATTATTTGAGTTTCATTGGGATCCATAGCAGCTTCCCTCAGATTCCTACGGTCTGTTGATAGTTTATTTTTACATACTCATTTATTTTAGCTGGATGAAGGATATAGTGGTTGTAATGAAAAAGTTAAAGAGAGGCAAAAACCCTGGTCAAGATGGAGTAACAATAGAAATGCTACTGGCAAGTGGGAATTTTGGACTAAGAAAAATTGCAGAATTGGCAAACAAAATATACAACACAGGATGCATTCCAAAAGAATCTCCCTTCATTGCTATCCCCCAGAAATCGAATGCAGTGTATTCTCCACAAGACCATCCCCTTAAAGTGCAAAATAACAAAAATAAGATTAATAGAATTGGAATGAATGAAGAACAAAATAAAAACAAAGAGCTCCTGAACAGTGTGAATTTAGAGACGAAAAAAGTACCAGAATGCAATATTCAACATGCACATGTTAACAGAGAGGGAACAGAGGTACAGAAAGATATTTTTATATGTTTTAGGCTATGAAAAGGCATTTGATAAAGTTGAAGACCCCCAACTTATATAAATTTCAAAGAACTTAAATATTGACGGCAAGGACATTCGGCAAATTACGAACCTTTATTGAAGTCAGGAAGTTGCAGTTAGTATCGAGAATAATTTAACACCAAGATTAAAAATAAAACGGAAGAGTAAGAAAATGATGTGTAATGACAACAGGCGTCTTCTCTATATATGGAGAAATATAGATTGTTTCTTCTCGGGAATGTCTTTGGGCATTATTTGAGATTCATTAGGATCCATAGCAGCTTCCCTCAGATTCCTACGGTCTGTTGATAGTTTATTTTTACATGCTCATTTATTTTAGCTGGGTGACGGAAATAGTAGTTGTAATGAAAAATTTAAAGAAAGGCAAAAGTTATGGCCATGATGGGGGCAACAATAGAAATACTACTGGCATGTGAGAATTTTGGGATGAAAAAAATTGTAAAATTGGCACACCAAATATATAGCACAGGATAAAATCCAAAAGAGATGCAGAGATCTCCCTTCATTGCGATCCCCAAGAAACCAAATGCCAAAAATAATATTAATGGAATTAAAATGAATAAAAAGTAAAATAAAAAACAAAAGTTGCAGAACAGTATGCATTTACATAAAGGAAAGGTACCAAAAATGTAATATTCAACATGCGCATGTTAACAGAGAGGGTGACAGATACAGAAATATATCTTTGTGTTTTATAGATTATGAAAAGGCATCTGATAAAATTTGAGTCTCCCAATTTATAGAAATTCTTAACAACCTAATATTAACGGCAAGGACATTCGGCTAATTACCAACCTGTATTGGAATCAGGAAGTTGCAGTTAACATCGAGAATAATTGACCACCACAATCAAAATAAAACGAGGATTAAGAAAATTATGTGTAATGACAACACGTCTCTTATTTATATATGGAGAAATCATAATAAGAAGTATATCAGGAATGGGAGGAGTAAGAGTTGGAGGAGAATATATAATAATATTAGATTGGCAGATGACACTGTGATAATAGCTGACTCAGAGGAGATATTGCAAACACTTCTTGACACAGTAAAAAGGGATTGTAAGAACATGGGACTGAAAACCAACATTAAAAAAAAAAAAACAGAGGCGGTAGTAACATAGAAAAAACCTGAAACCTCCAATTTCCATTATAACGGACGAAAAAACAATAATACAAACAAATGCCTTTGTATATCTATCAAATATATTATCACATGATACAAGATTTAATAAAGAAATAGCAAAAAAATACTAATTTCAAAAAATGCCATCAATAACCTGAAAATCTTATTGTAAAACAACAGGATAAGGATTCAGATAAAAGTTAGAGCACCGAAAACCTATGTATGGTCCAATCTTACTTACGGCCCAGAGACTTGGACATTAAACAAGAACTTGAAAAGTAAAATAAAGGCAGCTGAATTGTGGTTTTACAGAAGAATGTTGAAGATCCCATGGACTGTGAGTAACAAATGAGGGGGTATTGAGAAGAGTGAATCAAGAGAGATCACTTCTAAAAGTGATAAGGAGGAGACAGATGGAACTTCTGGGACATAAAATAAGAGAAAGGATCGCACTTTTGTGCTTCCTGGGAAAGATAGAGGGGAGAAGGCCGGCAAAGGAAAAGTTTCCGGACAGCTTACTGGAAGATATAAATGAGACAGCTGGACAATTTATACAGAAGTAGAGACAAGACCAGTTGGAGGCAATTGACAGCCTACGTCGAAAACAAGGACTAGATAGATAGATAGATAGATAGGAGGCTTACTTGTAGTCGCCAGTCCAAGAGTGATTGTTATATCTAATAAAATATGATATATCAATTCCACGCTGTTTATGAACTACATTATTAGAACCCTTTTAAAGATTATAATTCTGAAAGACCAATGTAGGCTTAAAATTGCTTATCTTTCAATCTGAACTTCAAATTGCATTGAATTTATCTTTAAATCAGTTCATCGCTTGACGGGTAAACAAATCTAGTTTTACTTTGACAACCAACTTTAGAGACCTCTCTCTCTCTCTCTCTCTCTCTCTCTCTCTCTCTCTCTCTCTCTCTCTCTCTCTCTCTCTCTCTCTCAGCTTCCTGCATTCCTCCGAGACTATAAACACTGATGATAACTATCTCTTCAAGCAAAGTCATTTATCGTATACGTGGGAGCAGCATCTATCCTATCGTCTCACTATCTGTGATTTATAAAGCAATTTATAAATCTCTACCAGTTTACAAATCTCTCTCTCTCTCTCTCTCTCTCTCTCTCTCTCTCTCTCTCTCTCTCTCTCTCTCTCTCAGCTTCCTGCATTCCTCAGAGACTACAAACATTGATGATAACTATCTCTTCAAGCAAAGTCATTTATCATATACGTGGGAGCAGCATCTATCCTATCGTCTCACCATCTGTGATTTATAAAGCAAATAATAAATCGCTACCAGTTTACAAATCTCTCTCTCTCTCTCTCTCTCTCTCTCTCTCTCTCTCTCTCTCTCTCTCTCTCTCTCTCTCTCTCTCTATATATATATATATATATATATATATACATATATATATATATGTGTATATATATATATACATATATATATGTATATATATATATATATATATATATATATATATATATATATCTGTTCTGCTAATGTGGACAGCATCATCAGCATACTCTAGGTCTGCTGATTTCCTATTACCAATCCAGTCCAATACTTCTCCACCATATCCGACTGTTCTACAGATTACAAAATCTATGAGGAGGATAAACAACATAAGTGACAACACATTCCCTTGGAGTACTCTACTCAGCGTGCGCGTGTTCATTTGTGCATGTGTGCGCTTGTGTGACTGCGCGTACGTTTTCCCCCTAGAAGGTTGTGAATCAAGATAAGGATTGCCATTTAAATCCTACATTCATGCTGCAACCCACTGCAATGGTGTTACTACCAGATATATAATTAACTCATAACTCTCCAGATGGCATATAAAAATTTCACATCCCGAGGATTTACACCGTAATTGAAAAAAAATCTCCTCCCACTGTAATGCATTTCATCAAGCATAATGGATAACCGAATGTTCAAAGATTATGACAAATACCGGTATAATTCTAAATGTTAACAGATATCACTGGTACCACCATCATTAACAGTAACATCAGTATAATCTTTACTATAGATTTAGGTAGATATGCACACATGGACACCCCTTTCCCGTTTCCTAACTACAACACGTTAGTTTGGCCAATATGTGGGAGATTGTTGTTTTCCGAGTGGTTGCCGTTCAGTGTCACAGGAAAATATATATATATATATATATATATATATATATATATATATATATATATATATATATATATATATATATACATATACATATCCAGACACTCGTCTTTTATTATATGTTGAAGATTATTCTTGTATCTGCTACCATTACAGTCTTTTATCGCTAAAATCATTACAAAAATCGACCTTTCTCTTCATTAACTAAATACTTCCGCTTTCTACTAAAATTTATCAATAATTTCATTATAATATATATACATTCATGATAAATGAATATTTAAAAATACACACAGTAGCAAATAAAAGACATCCATCTCATTTAATTTTACCAACCAAAAAATGGTTATAAAAAAACTTACAATACTCGTATCTTTCCAATAACTCGTGAACAGAGCGAGTCACTAAAAACGCAGAGAAGAATGAATTCCAATCACCTGTCTGATTTTTTAAAGGTGCTACGGTTACAACCAATCAATCAGTATAATTAAAGGGGTACTGTACTCAGTAGAGAGCATGGATGCCTTCACCACTTCACTACGCACTTGAACTATAATGTATTTTATTTCAAATCGAATGGGTTTGTCCTAGAGTCATAACGCACTTGTCCACTAAATTTCGTTAAAATTGGCTCAGTAGTTTTTGCGTAATGTTGTTCGCAAAAAAAAAAAAAAAATATATATAGCAAATATTTTCAGAGTACTGCTGCGTACTTGTACTTTGATTACTTTATATATCCACAATGTTAGTTATCATAAATTCATCTTTGGGTCATACCAAACATGACTACCATCTTTAGTAAAAATCGGTACAGTACTTTTTGGGTAAATTTACTCACAAATAAACAAACAAATAACTGACATACATGAAACAGACAGGGGCGAATACCCACCCTCTGCAAAGTCTTCACTTTAGGTGACGGTAATAAATAATCGAGCAAGCGTGTTTGAAAAATCTTACTAGGAAAATTACCAAGGGTATTTAGGCTTTGCCATTACGAGGACGTGCTATCGAGACCTTTCGCCAAATAAATCAGTATTTTTCCCTAATCCCAGGACTCCGGATCTAAATATATGCGTCTATAAATTAGTGTATACTGTAAGTAACAATCGAACACGTTAGTTTTTAGTGATGATAATATTGGTAACTAGTGTACGCAACCCGTCAAATTAAAGGTTTAATATTTAGATATACAAATACGTGCAACTCTCTCTAGGATATGACTACTTCTTCTTCCCCTACCCGAGGAACGGAGAAAGCTGGGCGTGACCAAATGTATATATATATATATATATATATATATATATATATATATATATATATATATATGTGTGTGTGTGTGTGTGTGTGGGTATATATATATATATATATATATATATATATATATATATATATATATATAAAACCAGGCACGTTCTTTATTATGCAATACATGAGAGATAAGAAATATATGTTGAACTGGCGTCAGGAAAGGATGTTAATAATAATAATAATAATAAAATTAATAGTAAAATTAATAATAATAATAATAATAATAATAATAATAATAATAATAATAATAATAATAAAAAAAATAATAATAATAAAAGGAGGAAAAAAAACCCAACCCCCTAAAAAATATTTCGTTCGGCAAAAGCGGAAAAAAAAATCCTACTTTTTGTAACTCACAATATTTGTTGTTGGGTCTCAAGTTCTGGAACATCATCTTGAACATTCCCACGACATTTCTGACACAAAATAATTCCCATGTTATTTTTGCCTCGTTTATATCTGGGACTGACTGACTGGCGCTCTCTCTCTCTCTCTCTCTCTCTCTCTCTCTCTCTCTCTCTCTCTCTCTCTCTCTCTCTCTCTCTCTCTCTCTCTTATATATATATACATGTATATATACATGTATATATATATATATATACATATATATATATATATATATATATATATATATATATATATACTTTAGTTTATTCATACATATATATGCATGTGTATTTATATATATATATATATATATATATATATATATATATATATATATAGTTTATATAGGGAATATTTATTTAAATGTCATCGTTCTTAAAATATATAATTTCTCCTTGCTTTCTTTCCTCACTGGGCTATTTTCCCCGTTGGGGCCCCTGGGCTTATAGCATCTTGAGTTTCTACCTAGGGTTGTAGCTTAGCAATTAATAACAATAATAATAATAATAATAATAATAATAATAATAATAATATACATGTGTATATATACACACATATATATATAATACATATATATATATATATATATATATATATATATATATATATATATATAATCTTTGGCCATAAATAATGTTTATTTTCTATATAAATACTGACATCCTGATGCTAAAACACTTTACAAACGATTCATAAATTTCAAAATGCTTGTAAGCATATTTAATGCTTATTAATTACACAGAAAAGATGTTAAAACTTTTCTTTAGCAACACCTGGCAAGTCAAGATCCATATAACTTATATATTTTAATGAAAGATCGGACACTGGAATAACATATCTTGAACCACTAGACAATGAAAACTATTTATACGTATATTAGTTCACTGACTTAACCTTATTCCACAACGCATTTCTTTCCATGACATAAATATATCTAAATTTCCTTATATGCAGACGTTATATAAACTTTACCCTACTATAGGTAGAATTTGTAAAGAAAGAAGGATTGAATAAGATCTCACATAAACCACAAACAGCCAAGAAGCTAAACTAACAGCAAAACCAAGCTAAATAACTATAACTCTATGTATATATATATATATATATATATATATATATATATATATATATATGCAAAAATATAGAATAAAACAATTATTTCACAAACATCCCTCTTACCTTTGTCATTGGCAGAACATGAATTCACATTTCACACGTACCTGAAAAGATAAGAAAAAAAAAGTAAATATACAGAACGGAAGAAATAAGTGAGAACTATGATATACAGCATATATACTATATATATATATATATATATATATATATATATATATATATATATATATGTGTGTGTGTGTGTGTGTGTGTGTGTGTGTGTTCAGCAACAAATTCATGCGAACCGTCCTCGTGTCAAGCAACCAAATAAACATCTAATCTTTCCTGGACACCGCCTGAGGTTAGTTTGCTCATGTCATTAATTCAGCTTATTATACAAAGCAGCAACTCTGAGCAAACTTTTCTATGCTTTAGAGAAGTATTCCAAATTTCTATTATACTTGACAAACTAACTTTTGTGGATCTTTTACGAGGTGACTGGATTAGTTCATCATTCCTAATGGAGAATTTATCTAAATATATATGCGAAAATATATCCGAAAATGTTAATTTTATAATGTTAATAATAATTCATATTATGACTTGCAGCATAAACTGAAGAAATTCCCGGATTAATCTGTCTTCTTCTAAAATACAAAAATACAGTTACAGTGATAGATATGTACAAGATGAAAAGTTTACTTTACTGTAAATTATCATTCCGATAATTCACATTACAAATAGGAGTTAAAAATCACAAACTGCGTTAATTGGATAGTAATCTTTCAAACTAAAATACTAAAGGATTCTAAAATGTAATTGGATTAATTAATCAAGACAATACATTGGATCCTGTGAGGCTATTCAACGCCCAAGTGCAACAGGCGAAACTCTTTAATTACAGTATGAAGTAAAAGTTAGAAGAGTTTGGACAGCAAAAGAGAAGAATTTAAGGAAGAAATTGTAAAATAAAATAGAAGGATATAGAAGCAAGTACAGCTAGGGGCCGAAGGATAGATACAAAGATCCTCAATTATTCCCTACAATACACCGCTCGAGGTGCAATGACGAGAGTACTCTCCTAAGGGTTACAATTATTCCCTTTAGCATTGGATGAAGTAATTGACGAAGATCCTGGTTAGGTGATTAATGGCATAAGCTAAGGTATTTCAATGATAGATGAAGACGGAGGATAAAGATGAAGATATAAAGGCTGTTTTATGATGAAATTGTTAATAATTCGTGATAATTCACGATAAAACTTTTCCCGAATTTTTGGGGATTATACAATCAAGTTTTAGGGTTGTGGTGCCCGATGTGGTAACGTTCCTGACTGGTGAACGCCAGACTGGGGCTCGAAGCCGCTCAAACTCGTTAGTTTCTTTGGTCGCTGCAACCTCACCATCCTTGTGAGCTAAGGATTGGGTCTTTGGGGGAGCCTATAGGTCTATCTAATGAGTCATCAGCAGCCATTGCCTAGCCCTCCTTGGTCCTAGCTTGAATAGAGAAGAAGCTTTGGCGCTGATCATATGTATATCATAAAGTCAGTCTCTAGGGCATTGTCCTGTTTGATAGAGGCAATGTCACTGAACCTTGCCTCTGACATTCATGAGGAGCCTTTAAATCTTTAAAAGATTTAAAATCTAGGTAGATGTAATATATTTCTGAGTGAAAAATATATTTAAGAATGCATAAAATACTCACAGATTTAAATTCTCAATTGTATTATATTATATTATATTACATTATATTATATTATACTGTAAATGCTACATTTACCAAAGGAATATGAAAATCGTCGCTAGAAAAATCTGTACTAAGAAATTACTTTTAATAAAACAGAGTGTATATGAATAAAAAACTAAATTAATAGAATAATATATAAGAGAAAATGAAAGTGTAAAGTTACTAGCGAGTTAGATAATCCGAGATAAACAAAATGTTGTAGTAGAAAAGGATAAAAATCTCCCCCAAAGACTTTCATGTTTTGTTTGGACTTCCGCCAAGAATCACAATTCAGCTTCCAAATCTGATCGGTGACGTTCTTACAGTCGTTGCGAGGGCATACACATAAGACACCAATTGGAATTATGTACTGTATAAAACAGCGGTTACCAACCTTTTTTTTTATCCCTTGGGTACTTTTATAGGTTTCTCTGTACCCCTAATGGTAAAGATGAAAAAGAAAAACAACGAAATTGATTTTGTGATCGAATATTATTGTCAATGTTGTGATCTACTTCTATTATTCAATCTCAAAGTACATCATATGATGCATAGCGCAGTGCTGGCTATTCTTAGATTCAATGTAAACGCCCCCCCACCCACCCCCCATCCCTGAAGAGTAAAAATGTAAACCTAGTTGAGAACCCCCGGTACAAAACATTTGGAAATATTGAACAGATGAATGTGTTCTGACATCAAAGAATCAAAGTCTGCATCACTGACAACACATTCATGCAACTGACTGTGAAATGAAATATTTACATAAGAAAAAATAAGTCTTCCAAATGTCCAAGGGATTTTGCAAATTTTCTTGTCAATAAATACATCAGAAATCGTTGAAAAAAAATTAACATGCTCATCTAATGAGCGTAGATTGACACTAATGAAAGCAGATGTTTAATCAAATAGAAAAATAAAAAGCTATTTTTCTATATGCAATTAAGTAACTAGTAAATAATGAAAATGAATACACAATTAAATAATGCTACTTATGTATTATCTCCACTTCTAGAATCAATTATTTTCGTACTTGGTAGCATAAAAAAATGAAAAAAAAATTGAGGCATACAGAAATAAATACATAGAAATGAAAGGGTGAAATAGCAAACAAATCCTTTTGTAATCAATCTTAAACAGAGTTTTGTCGAAGATTAAAAGAAAAATTTACAACAGATCCCTAAGGAAAGTCCTTATGATTGACAAAGGAGAACTCAGAAAACAAAGCTTGAATGTATTTGAGAACCACATTAAGAATAGTAACAAGAACGTCCTAATATTAAACCATAAAAAATACTAAATCAGGATTTGTAAATGATATGCGAAGCCGCAATAAGTGACTATTATTATTAGAAGCTACGCTACAACCCTAGTTGAAAGAGCAAGATGCTAAAAGCCCAAATGCTCAGAGAAGGTATAAGGAGAAATAGAGATGAGATCACACTAAAGAAAAAGGGAAAGCAATAGGAGAACACGAGGGAGACAAAATAAAGACATGGAATGGGATCACAAAAGACAGACAGTTTTAAAACATACAGTATAGAGAAAGAAGATAAGATAAAGACATAAAGTCCCCAAAAAGTCTTACACGAACTGAATACTGAAAAGTCAAATAATAAATGAAATGATATGATGCAAGAATATAGGTGACAAATGGGTCAAATTTGGTCTTAAGTAGCCTAATGGAAGCTTTTCCAATTGGCTAAACCAAATAAAATAATTAAACACACACAGATATATATATATATATATATATATATATATATATATATATATATATATATATATATATATCTTTCTTAGTGGGAATTCCTTAACATGGGAAAAAGGGTTTGAGTATTGCCATTATCAGCTAAGCTGTACTAGTTAGAGCCACTCATACTAGGTCGGTTTGCTG
>NC_090763.1:1608539-1618539 GCF_036898095.1 Palaemon carinicauda | reverse complement strand
AAATAAGTCCCTCTATTTGGCATCATATTGATGTAGAGAAGAAAACCTTAATCTTCTCTTCGTCCTATGCAAATCTGCACAGCGAATTCAGATCCCTTTCGCATCTAAATATTATTGTCTCGTGAGAGACTTTTATTTCTTCCCATCTTTAATAACATCTAAGGGGACATCGGATAGAACTCCCTTTTCCCCTTGTAATTTACTTACACCATCTTGTACAAATTTTCCTTATTCATTTTGTTATTCCCTTTTCATACTTGCTATTCTATCCTACCACTCTCCCACTTGGCTTTCCATCTCCTAAAACACCAATCTATGTAAATCCCTTAAAAGATCACTATAAATCCCAGTAAAAAAATCCCTGCAGGTTCTCTTTCTCTTTACCATCTCTTGAAACTTACTTTAGTTTATTATACTTTAATTCTCCGCCATTTACTTTTATTGCTCATTCATTTAGGTATTTATAAACTACACGTTGACCGCTATTCCATGTTTATCATTAATATTATTATCACTATTATCATTATTGTTATTATTATTAATATTATCATTATTAATATTATCATTATTAGTAGTATTATTATTATTAACTAGGCTACAACCCCAGTTGGAAAAGCAGGATGCTATGAGCCCAAGGAGTACAACAGTGAAAAATAGCCCCCTGAGGAAAGAAGTAAATAAATAAACTACAAGAGAAGCAATGAATAATCAAAATATAACATATTAAGAACAGTAACAACAATAAAATATATCTTTCATATATAAACCACAAAAAGTCTTATTTTAGCCTGTTCAACTTAAAAACATTAGCTGCATGTTTGATTTTTTGAATTTCCACCAATTCAACTACCTGACTAGGAAGACCACTTCATAACTTCGTCTTAGCTGGATTAAAACTTCTAGGAGTCTGTGCAGTATTGAGCCTCATTATGGATAAGGCGTGACTATTAGGATGAACTGCATACCTAATATTCCGAACAAGATGGTAATGTCCGGGAAGATCCAAATGCAAAGGATGGTCAGAATTATGAAAAATTTTATTCAACACACATAAAGAACTAACTGAACGACTGCGCCAGAGATTAATATCTAGATCAGGAAGGAGAAATTTAATAGAACTTAAGTTCCTATCCAACAAATTAAGATGAGACTCGGCAGCTGAAGACCAGACAGGAGAACTAAACTGGAAACAGGGTAAAATGAAAGCAACAAAAAACTTCTTCGGAATAGATTGATCACCAAAAACCTTAAAATCTCACTCGACAAGGCCATTTTTTGTGCAAAGTGAAGAAGAGACAGACCGAATGTGTTTCTCAAAATGTGTTTGCTAAATAATTTAAAACGAATATAAATACTCTTTCAAAAGCATTGTCTGTAATATCTAAGTCATCTTTAATTCTACCTTCAAATTCAGTTCGAATTATCTGCACAGTTCCTGTTAAGTTCTTCTCATAAATCTCCCCAATTCCAATACTTATTCTTTGTAAACATTTCTTACTTATTCGCAGTGACTAATTTCACCCATATATATACTCTTCATCAGTAAGCCCCCCTTATTATCAAAAAATAATAATTTCATATCAGTTACCTCATAATGACTTCCACCTGGTCTTCCTTTGAGTCCGTCACGCCTTAAAAATATCATATCTTCGCATAAGTGCTTGAATCAAACTCTGGGTTCAGTGCCATGAAAATGACACGGCCGTTAATTCTGTCTCGCCCGTCATAAAGTTTCCGCGATGGTGCTTCTATGTACGAGTTTCCTTATATTTTCCTTTATTTATAAAGTCTATTGCACACTACGACAAGGGAATCTTCTTGCTGGGAAAGTAAATGAAAGATCGAGGTGGGATAACTTGCCCCTTATGCAAGGAATGTCATGGGAGATTATTGGATGGGCGTCAAGGGAATACTGTGTGTATATACACTTACAAACACGTCTGAAGCCTTTGCTCTGCTGTGGATTAGCAACGGATGATGATGATGATGTATTGATATACAACTATAAATAGAAAATACTGTATATGTATATATACATATAGACAAACATACGCATATGTATGTACAGTATGTATGTATGTATGTATATATGAATGTATGTATGTATGTATGTGTGTGTATATATATTGTGTATGTATATATATATATATATATATATATATATATATATATATATATGTGTGTATATATATATATATATATATATATATGTATGTATGTGTGTGTGTGTGAGTGTGTTTGCACAGACACGCAGCCACTGAATCACACACACGTACCATTTGTTGAGTCCGCATTGGACTTAATATAAACAGTTCTCCTATAGTTTCCAAAGCCAGGAAAAACAACACCAACACCAAAAACGACAAGGAACGCATCCCACGATCCTCGTCATCTCTTGCAGAACAGGTGCTAATGGCGACATCCAAAGTTGCTGACAAGGCACATCGACAAAGGCCACCTCGGGGGCCAGAGAACTCACGAACAACATTATAACCAGCTAGGACTAACGTTAATGGACCGGGCCACAAGTTCGCCTACACTTATGAGGGCAAGATGTTCACCCTCGTAATTAGAGAGATGGTTTCCGGCCAGAGATGCGACTGTCGTCCCTTGTTCCCTGAGATGTTCAGCGGCGTTTGTTTGCAAAAGGATATGTGCGATGTGTATTCTTGGGTTTTTAAGAGCTTATCAATATACGCAGTAGAAGGTTTGTGTCGTGTGAATAATACACACGCACGTATACACAAACATAATATCTCTCTCTCTCTCTCTCTCTCTCTCTCTCTCTCTCTCTCTCTCTCTCTATATATATATATATATATGTATATATATATATATATATATATATATATATTGTATATATAAACACGTGTATATGTAATCTTACATATATAAATATATATTCATTAAATATGGATATATATACGTATATGTATATATACCAGGTATGTATGTATGTATGTATGTACTGTATATATATAAATATATATATATAATATATATATATATATATATATATATATATATATATGTATGTATGTATGTATACACAGTGCATATATATATATATATATATATATATATATATATATATATATATAAATTATATAATGTATGTGACCGTGGAACACCAAAACCAATGTCAATGAAAAAACCCATTAGAATCTGGTTGTAAAATATCCGCCAAATAAATCATCTGTACACCAATCCTCACCTCAAAATTATTTTCTCCGGCACTCTGATTCAATAAGTTTCTACCTGACTATTTATAAAGCGTCTTTCATAGCCCGTTTACGCTAATTCGATACCCAAGTTTATGTTTGTAAACAGACTACATAGCAGCCAGAATCCATGAGCATGTTTGTAAATAGAATGTTATGTATACGTATGACACTTTAGAGCATGAATTTACGCAAAGACAGATTCTGTAAGCATGTTTATACATAAATGTTAATGCATATTACAGGAGTGTTTATACATAGCCAGAATAAAAAAGCATGTTTATACATAGAATTTTCAAGTGCTTGTTTACGCATAACCAAAATTTACGGCCATGTTTATGCATAAATGTTTGTACACATATCGTTCTTCATTGCATTTTAAACATAAACTACCGTGTCATGGTAAAGAGATAAGAGATCTAAATCACCCATGACTCAACTGCCAAATGATCTTTTTAAAGGTATACAAGTGAAAAGTTGGAAATCTTGATGCGAAAACAGATCTAAAAACTACATTTCCTTTAGCAATTGGTCATAGATGAATAGAATAAACAAAAACAATCAAATGAACAAATTAAAAAGAAATATATGAAACATCTTATTTCGATCATCATGATGAGAAAAGTCAAACCGAAAATTATATACAACCCATTAAAAGTCTTATACGAGTAGCAACAACTAATCACGCAGAGCAATCACCAATAGAAAAGTATGGCATATGGAAGGTTAACATTCTCCTCCGGATATCTCGTGTTGGGGTAAAAATCTTTAATTATTCGTGATAGCTACATCAGACAGCCAGCTGGCAATACGTCACACATGCGCCGTTGAGGTAAATCAATAATAGAAAAAAAGGAAACCGAAAATAAATTGTTATTAACACGACCTCTTGATTCATGGAAGGTGCCAAAAGTCGCGGCTTCCACTCGTCTCGATAATA
This sequence comes from Palaemon carinicauda, assembly GCF_036898095.1. Classification (NCBI taxonomy): domain Eukaryota; kingdom Metazoa; phylum Arthropoda; class Malacostraca; order Decapoda; family Palaemonidae; genus Palaemon; species Palaemon carinicauda. Next base: position 1,614,378 of record NC_090763.1, on the reverse strand, counting down.
AGAGATTAGAAGATGAGAGAGAGAGAGAGAGAGAGAGAGGGAGGAGAGAGAGAGAGAGAGAGAGAGAGAGAGAGAGAGAGAGAGAGAGAGAGAGGGTCAACGATGTTACAGAAAAAAGGAAAAACGTGGTTAATATGTAATAGACAACACTGATATTATTCATGAGAGAGAGAGAGAGAGAGAGAGAGAGAGAGAGAGAGAAGCAACGATTTGACAGAAATAGGGAAAGACGTGGTTGCTATGCGATAGACAACACTGATAATATTATTTTCAACACTAAATCGACTCAAACATGAATAAACTATTCACTGACCAATTTAGATTCTTAAATACACAACTTGACGTATAGAAATAGTAATTAAGACAGAGAGAGAGAGAGAGAGAGAGAGAGAGAGAGAGAGAGAGAGAGAGAGAAGACCTGCCTGAGCAGTAAATCACAATGAGGAAGTTTGTCTTCGCATCTTCACGGTTTCTTCACACTTTCCTCACTCGAGCAACTTCGTGAGGCACTTTATCTCTCCACTTCCGTCGTCATCAGTCCTCCTTAATTAGGTCGTCCTCCAAGCTCTCCCGCAATGGATGGTGATTGCACTCGAGAAGACTTCATTAGCTTGAGAGATTTTAAGGATCCGAATAACCCCAAAGATCGGGAGGTTATGGAGAGCGCCCCTTCATTATCAAGGTCGACATGATGACAAAACCAGATTTGGGGGTTATGGAACCTTCAGAAACATTATCGACTTCGAAATGAGTACTCTACAGATTAGTATTACCTCCGCTAACGAAGTTAGGAGTAGGTTATATTTTCGGCCCTGTTTGTCTGTGAACAACTTCCAAGCCATTATGTTACTCAGAGTAGGGAGACTTCCAGGGATTAATTGTTATGTTCGAGTAAGAGGTCGACCAAATTAACCCTAACCTTAACCCCAGGTTCGCACATGGTTGTCACACAGACTTCAAATACGTCTACGGTCTAAACTGATTCTGGGAAAGGCAAGCTGATTTCGAGAAATAACCTACCGTGGAGAGAGGTCTGCACTCTCAGAGGGCTTTTCTAATTATTATTATTATTATTATTATTATTATTATTATTATTATTATTATCATTACTAACTGCTGCAACCCCTGATGGAAAAGCAGGATGCTATAAGCCCAAGGGCTCCATGAGGGAAAATAGCCCTGTGAGGAGGGGAAATAAAGAAACATCTAGAATATTGTGGTTGAGTGCACCCTCAAGCAAAAGAACTCTAACCGAAGACAGTAGAAGACTATGGTACAGAGGCTATGGCACTACCCAAGACTAGACAACAATGGTTTGATTTTGGAGTATCCTTCTACTGTAGATAAACTGCTTAACAGAGCTTATTGAGCCTCTTCTACTCTTACAAAGTGCAGCGTAGCCACTGAACAATTACAGTCTAGTATTTAACCACTTGAGTGGAGAAGAATTTTTTTTTGTGAATGTGCAGAGATTATCAAAGTCGAGAAGATGTAATCCCCAGGGATGCCAGAGAACTTCAAATCAATCAACCAAGTAATCCCCAGATTGGGCGACGATAGATTAACAAGTTGGAGTAATTTCAAAATGAACAGGTTAGTACATATGCATATAGATTTTCAAAATCGAGATGAAGTAATCTTCAGATTAGGAGGTTAATGCATACGCCTAAGGGTTTTATACATTCTGGATTAAGTAATCTCCAGATTACGAGTTTGGTACTCATGGGCAAAGATTACCAAGTTCAAGAAGAGGGAATCTTAGAATCAAGAAACTACAGTACACCAGATGGACCATTGAACTGAGGGTAACCTAATCTCGAGATTACGAGTCAAAGCACCTTCATTGGTAATCTCATATCATCCACATCGGGGTGAGGTAATCTCCAGATTGAGGGGTGAAGACCCGTCCCTATACAGTGAATTATTGAGTTAAAAATATAGTAGTCTAATGGGATAAAGAAAAAAAGCCTACCGATTTAATCAGTTTAATTCAAACCACCTATACGTTATATATTATTATTATTATTATTATTATTATTATTATTATTACTATTATCATTATCATTATTATTATCACTTCTGTTTGTTAGTTTATTGCCTTCACCAGAATCCAAGATTTTGCGAAGAATATGGACTCACCGCTGTCTGTTTCGTCTACTTGTTTGTTTATTTATATATTTATATTTATATTTATATATATATATATATATATATATATATATATATATATATATTTTATAGCAACTATACAAAAAAAAAAATACTGTAGAGGTTTCGACCCAACTTCATAATAATGTTGTGTATAACCCATTGATGAATCTGCAACATTTTGGACAAAGTACGTCAAATTAAAAATAGGCATCGGTATTTCGAAAATGATCGCAACAGAGTAAATAGCAAATATTTTGTTAGTTTAACTTTTGTTTGATATCTATCAGGAAATCAAAATGCAGGAAAGGGAATTCCCAGTTCCCTCATCCTGTTCATTTTAGTCGCCTCTTACGACACGCAGGGTCCACGTGGGGGCTATTCTAATTGTTGTTATGCCCCACGGCCATAGGAGGCATACTCGACTGAATCCCTCGTCAGGCTGGGAGGAACAAAGAAAAGAAAAGTACCCTTTTGTTCTTTTTATGTCGGCTACTTCCCAAAATTGGGGGAATTACCTTGATAGATGGATGGACCTATTGTTTCTGAGCAAAAACTACAGAACCAATTTCAACGAATCTTGGTGGACATGTAGGATATGACCCAAATAAAAATCCATTAAATTTTGAAGAAAATACATTGAAATACAAGTAAGCAATGGAGTTGAAAGCAAAATAAGACCGTTTGGCTTGGCGAAGCCACGCTCTTTACTGATTGTCCCTCTAGTTATTGATGATATCTCTATTGCTGTTGTTATCATTTAATCAACATAAGCTCATCCCAATCTAGAACAAATAAACTGACCTCTCGCAGAGTAATGTAAATTACACAATACTGAGGTTTTTATGATTCCATTTATCATTTAAGCATTATAACAACTTCTGTAATCGTCGCATGAAACGAATATAACATATTTCTCTCTGTGTACCTGCAATTATCAGCATGAATATATATATATTGTATGTATATATATATATATATATATATATATATATATATATATATATATATATATATATATACATATATACATATATATACAGTATATATACAATTATGAATTATATATATACATACATTTATATATATATATATATATATATATATATATATATATATATATATATATATATATATATATATATAAGGATTATGGCTGAACCTCTACAGATTGTTAATGAATATACGAACTTAGGACAGGCAGTAAGTGTTTCCTCGGGATATGAAATAAAAAATTAAAAGAAGGATATGCATGGAATGGTGAACTTTTGGTAAACAAAACGATATTATGAAATGTCAAATGCCACTTTCTCTAATGTGAATATATTTAATCAGATGGTCCTACCAATATTAACTTATGCATCAGAAACTTGGAGCCTTATTAATACCTTAGAACATAGGCTAGTTACAACTCAAAGAGCTATGGAAAGAGTATTGATGGCATAACACTAAGAGACCGAAAAGAGCAATATGAATAAGAGAGCAAACCAAAGGAGAGGATATTCTAACTTGTAAGAAAAAGAAATGGACATGGGCAGGATATAATTAGAATGACAGATAATAGATGGCCATTAAGAATAATAGAATGGGTCCCTAGAGATTTCAAAAGTAGGGGAGGGAAGAGAAGGCGATGGATCGACGTACTAAGAAAATCCGTTGGTATAAAGTGGCAAAGAAAGACCATAAACAGACGCGAGTGGAACGGCATGTCTGAGGACTTTGTTCTGCAGTGGACTGGTAACGTCTGGTGATGATGATGATGATGATGATGATGATATATATATATATATATATATATATATATATATATTATATATATATATATATATATATATATATAATGCTGCTAAATGCAAATAAGTATACTAGTTAATACCGATTTCATTGCAGATTAGTTTAGTCAGAATGCTAGCGACAGGCAGTGAAGTGGAGAGGTCTGCTACGAACAGCAGTAAAACTCAATGAGACTAAACAAAAATGAAATTGAGCGAATTGCTGGAAAAATGCTAAAGGAAAGACAGATTAAAAAAACACACTTATAACGTCGTAGAATTTCCTTTCTTGAAAAACTTATATCTTTTTCTCTGGAGCGAGATCGGTGTATGAGAGCTCTACGCCAAATCATAAAAAAATTTGACTGGATAAACCTCGTGAACCAGACCCTTTTCTAATAAAAGGAATATTTAAAAACGAAAAAAACTACGACGACCCAAACGAAAATAAAAAAAAATAAAAATGTTTAACACGTGGAAGAAATATCGGTGAAAATATGAAAGCTAGTTCACAAATAAAAATAAAAAGTTTCCCAAAACCGGTTGACAAATGACGGGAAGGCAAAAATGAACCATCTCGAATGAATAAACTAAATGTTTTTTTTTTCAAAGGAACGGTGAAAAACAAACAAAAATGAGTTGAAGAATGACAGAGACCCCTAATGAGAGAGAGAGAGAGAGAGAGAGAGAGAGAGAGAGAGAGAGAGTAGTTCGACCAGCATCAGGAAACATCTCGAAAAGAGAGTCACTTGCGAACGGAAAAGCTTTTCAACTGTTCATAAGGGGGTCGAACATTGAAGTGGTTTGGCGACCAGGGAATAGGTCGACAGTAAGGGGACTGAGGATGTGTGGGCCGAGGAGAATTGTAATAAGAAAACCGAGAGAGTTTAAGAAACCAAGGGAAATCTTGTCATATCGAGCTTATATTTATTCTGCAGTTATTTAAAAATCCATTTCTGTCATTTTTCAGTTTTATATGAAATTCTTGCCGTAAAATATACTAAAATCAGTAATACCATTTTCTCGTTAAGGTCCTGCTACTTACTTGTCAATACAGAGGGCAAATTGGGGTCATACACATTCATTATTTCAAGAAACAAGAAACCACCTTGATGATCGTACGTGACTTTAGTTTTGAACGTAATTTTGATTACTTAGCTTGTAGTTACTGGTATAATGCTGAATAATACTTGCAAGAAAACGTAATTATGTGACATAGCCTTACTTTTATTACTGATTGGATCTATTATCTTTCAGTAATACTTATGAACCATTACTACTTGCATTGCACAATCATGTATCATTGCAAGTTAGAATAGTATTTGGTAGCATTTGGTACCAGGATAGTTATCGCCACCGTTCAAGACTAGATAAACTCTAAGAGCAGAGTTCTTCAACCGACGCGACCTGTTCTGAATCCAAAAAGGGAATGCAGATGTTTCCACCTGTTTTAACTCAGAACCTGACCCCATAGCATTCCAATGTGCAACTGCTACTAGGAATATTAAACAAGGCAGGAAACTAAACGAGTTAAGTGTCTGCAGTCCGGAGGGAAAAGGGTTTTATTCCACGTTGGAGAAGATGAATCGATATAAAAACGTCAAGAAAAACGTAATTGATCTACTATAGACCGAATTGTTTAGACCACTGGTATAAAAAAAATGAAATGACAAGCATTGATAAGGTGATTCCACGTTAAATCATTCTTTTTCTCAAGGTATGGTTTTGGGTCAAGAGTTTTAGCATCTTCATTCGCCTGCATGGTTGATATGGGGACTTATTTAAGACAACAATCGTTGATATATATATATATATATATATATATATATATATATATATATATATGTATGTATACAATATGCACACATACATATACATATACATATATATATATATATATATATGTATATATTATATAT
>NC_090763.1:1596039-1603539 GCF_036898095.1 Palaemon carinicauda | reverse complement strand
AAAAAAAAAGGTCAGATTTATCCAATCAAAATATATATAGCCAAGTCAGATTTATCCAATCAAAATATATATAGCCAAACAAATGACAGCTATTTGAAAATAATATGGAAAACTCTTGCTGACCACATGCAAGAAAATCAGTACTAGTGTCTCAACGGTACTAACATCATTAAAAAATTATTTCGATATAAAATCAAGGTGAAGTGGTAAAGTATCAAATTTGGAAACCGTTAATCCAAAAAGCCTGAGATAAATTAAAAAAAAAAAAAAAGGATGATTCATCCATATAAAACTCACTACGAAAGAGGCTGTTTTCCCAAATATTTAACCATCTTTCAAAAAAAAAAAAAAAATCTTTGAATATTTTTCCAGCCACGAAACCCACTCTTGCTTTAAATTGCTCTTTGGAAAATTGACCATATAGGACCGGGAGATCACACAGCAGATAAGTAATTGGGGGACACCCAGCAGTTTTACAATAAATAAGTAACAGGAAATTAGCCAGCAAAACAGAAGAAAGCAAGCAAGATCCGAAAGTAGAAAAGCCAAAACTTGGGTACAGCTAGTGGGGGAAGGGATGCTGCAGATACCTTGTAATAATGCCGTGGGCTTTAGGAAATGTTCCAGCCTGGCGATCGGCTAAGTGGGGTTCAATTCCTGCTCAAGATCGATGGTTTCTTGTAGTATCTGCAACCTTACCATCCTTGTGAACTAAGGATAAGGCGTTTCAAAGAGCTTATAGGTCTACCTGCTATCATCGGCAGGCATTGCCTGACCCTCCCCGGTACTAATTGATTGATTTAAAGTTTGTACTAGCTAGAGTTGAGAGTATAGGAAGTTTGGGCGTTCATATGTACAGTATATATGGTCAGTCTCTGTGATATTGTCCAGTCTCTAGGGCAACATGGCAGTCCCTTGCCTTTGCAATTCATGAGCGCCCTTTAAACCTTGAAACACGTGAAATGTAGTAATAGCACTACCCCCACTACAGGAAGTCATAAATTTTGGCAAATTTTCACAAAAACAGACATGAAACCTTGCCTAATCTAGATAACCAACAAACCCACACCACGGATAAATTTATCATATTGAAAGGTTCTTAGTGACAGGAGATTACAATAGACCCAGCAAGAGAACCAGCTAACATTTGGGGTCACCGTGATAAATTATATATCCACGACCGGGTCAACGTGACGTCAGCACGCAACGTTAATTCCTACATCCTCTGTTACTCCGAAGTAAATAAGACGTATGTAACGACCTAACGACTCCCAAACGTGGAGTTTCAGTCCCGCTAACGAGCTTGGAGAACCCATTACACCTTTTGATGTCTCATATTGTATACAGTGGCAATTCCCTGTCCCACACTGTGTCATTACATAGGCTCGCAATTGAGTTCGATTTACCCAGACACTAATTAGGAGAGAGAAGAGAGAGAGAGAGAGAGAGAGAGAGAGAGAGAGAGAGAGAGAGAGAGAGAGAGAGAGAGAGAGAGAGAGAGAGAGAGAACACCAAGCGCCACTGAACTTGTATCAACCCTTAGAGGCCACTGCATGCGGCAATAGCAATGAGGGATTTCGAAAAACCAATTGTTGTGTAAAAAGGGATATAATTTACAAAATAAGCATAGGATGATGTAATAGCATTAAGATACAAAATATTTAGGATCACAAAAAGAATTCATTTAGAATCAAAGTATAGGAAATGTCAAGAATTGTAGCAATACCATATAATTAGCTTTAATTATAGGAGTTAAGCATACAGGCTCACACACACACGCACACACATACACACGTATATATGTATATATATATATATATATATTATATATAAATATATAATAATACTATATAATATATATATATATATATATATATATATATATATATATATATATATATATATATGCTGTATATATATCAGCACGTGTGGAAAAAGTTTGCGTATCTCCATGATCAGCAAAGTTGTAGTCTGCAAACCAGGAACACCTACACTAGGCTGGTTTGGTGTGAGCGATGAGCCTAAAGTCTGTCACCATCTCCAATCTGCACTGGCCAGCGTGGTGAAGAAAACTGGCCAAACCCCAAACATGTCTGAGGCCTTTGTCCTGCAATTATATATATATATATATATATATATATATATATATATATATATATATATATAGAGAGAGAGAGAGAGAGAGAGAGAGAGAGAGAGAGAGAGAGAGAGAGATTGATTGATTGATTGATTGAAAGTTTTCTGGAGAGAGAGAGAGTGTGTGTACAACTACTATGAATGATTTTGAATAAGACCAACAACAACGCTTACGAGTCTGATCAAAATAATAAAGAATAACCAAAAATCAAGCACAAGTCTTTCACATCATTCTTATGATGACAAATCACTAGGCCTATTGAAAAACAGAATCATTTGAATATGACGCTACGTTGTATATATATATACATATATATATATATATATATATATATATATATATATATATATATATATATATATATATATATACAAAGTTGGAGCAAATGCTTTTTTGTTGACCAGGCGGACATGAGTCTTTTTATAGTTTATTTATGATATATTTGGTTTTTTATGTTGTTAATAGTTTATATATGACATGTCTGTTTTGACGTTGTTACTTATTTTAGAATGATTTATTGTTAATTTGTTCTCTTCATTTATTTATTTCCTTATTTCCTTTCCTCACTGGGCTATTTTTCCCTGTTGGAGCCCCTGGGCTTATAGCATCTTGCTTTTCCAACTAGGGTTGTAGCTTGGATAGTAATAATATATATATATATATATATATATATATATATATATATATATATATAAACAAATTATTGATTAGCTAAAAATTTTTAAAGAAAAGAACGGTCACAAAACATGGTATTATGTTTTCGGTCTCTTTCACACACTCAAATATTCTAAACTCCAACATCATAAAGGATCTCTCTCTCTCTCTCTCTCTCTCTCTCTCTCTCTCTCTCTCTCTCTCTCTCTCTCTCTCAAGATGTACTAAATTCAAGGCAGGCCTTTCCATTGTTCTTTGAAAACTTACAAAAGAAGTTGACTCCCAGAGACAATTGAGGCCTACGGACATTAATTAAGACCAAAACAGTCTTCGAGGTGGAACAGGCCATTTCCTAAGCTAAGCATAAGCCTAAAGCTAATTATAGAGGCGTCTACTAGGCAGTATTTAGATTTTGTTAAATATTCTTGAAATTAAAACACCGAAATGATCTCTCTCTCTCTCTCTCTCTCTCTCTCTCTCTCTCTCTCTCTCTCTCTCTCTCTCTGTGAAATACATGTATAATTATCATTTCACTATACTTACAGTCCATTGAAGAAACTAAAAGAACACTCGGCAATTTTCGACAAGGAACTACTATAAATATAAGATCTATTAATATATGATATAGAATAGAATTCCTATCTCGAAATATGTCAAGGTTTACGTATCGTTTATTTCAAATAGTTCGCCTAAGAAATAATCAATTTATTCATATATATATATATATAATATATATATATATATATATATATATATATATATGTGTGTGTGTGTGTGTGTGTGTGTGTGTGTGTGTATTAGCCGTTATCACTCCACTGCAGGAAAAGGCCCTCAGACATTGTCCTTCTATTTTCTTATGTTTATGGTCTTTCTATGACCGTTTATACCAGCAAAATGTCTTATATACACAGTATATCATCAAACGTTACTATTCCACTGCAAGGTAAAAGCCTCACACACGTCCTTCCACTCGCGTACGTTTACGGTCTATATGACAGTTTACAATCACAAATTCTTAATACACACACACACACACACACACATATATATATATATATATATATATATATATATATATATATATATATATATATATAAAATAAACTAGCAAAACCATAAAGGTGATGAAATATTGTTCTTCCACTGGTGCTATCTGAAATGCTTTCTGGAGTAATTTGTTCCTTTAACATATGTATTAAATTACCTTGCATATAAGATTTCGAATAATTTATGAAACCTAATCCTTGGAAAAGTAGCAAAGGAAAAACGAGATAGGGTTATGTCCATAGCGTCACACGCGAGTGTTGAGTTAACCGATTTCCCTGGTCACTGTCCGTTAAAAAAATGATCACCGGACATTCAAATACCACCCACTGTTAAGAGAAACGGCCGCTGTGTAACTCGTTATTCATGATTTACACGGTTTTGTTTAGAACACCTTTCAACGTTAATTTACAATATATATATATATATATATATATATATATATATATATATATATATATATATATATATATATATATGTGTGTGTGTGTGTGTGTGTGTGTGATAAATATAAACAAAATTTTTAATCATATTACTCCTAAACGGGAGATAAAAATTTCGGTTAAAAATGTCGATGAAGAGACTATAGTTATGCCACACAAATGGCGCCGCCCGATGTCTGATAAACATATATAAAGTAAAATACAAGCAAAATAAACTAATTTCAAAGTCAAACACCTCGAACTATAGCGTTCTCTCTAGCATCATAGCCCTTATTCATACTCTAGGGCTAATTCCTTTGGATTGCACGTTAGACCTAGGCTCATTCAAGAAGCCACCTGCAACACCTACAAACCCAAAACATTTAGCCATTCACCATCAGTCTAATGTATCTTAATCTTTTGGATTGCACGTAGACCTAGGCTCATCCAAGAAGCCACCTGCAACACCTATAAACCCAAACATTTAGCCATTCACCATCAGTCTAATGTATCTCTACCATGCATAAATTTTATCATATCAAGATCATTGTAACAAACACCAACCTGCAAGACGACCATTTTACAGAACAACCTTTAGAATCCTCACCTGTAACCTAATGCTCCCCTTAGTGAAACCGGTTTTCTTCGTTCTTCGGATATTGTCACTTTTTATACGAAGGTTCTTGAAGTAAGTTCATTGCGACAGCTTCGTTCTATATGGATGTGTTCACATAATTAGTTATTAAGATAACTTGAACCCATTAAAAGTCATGATTTTTATAGGCACAAATTTCCATTCAAGTGGCAAGTGGCAACTCATTTTATACAATATAATACCGTATAGGCCGAGTCTTATCAAACGGTATGTCTTGAATAACAATACTACTTAAATAACAACGAATATCAAATGATAAAACTTTAAACAGCGTTGTATCCTGTTAGGAACATTCCTAACTATCAATCTGTTGGGCGTGAGTTCGAGCTCCAATCAAGCTCAATAGTGATCAAGGGATGGTACTTTGAGGGAACCATTAGCAGGCCAAAGCTTGATGGCATGGTGGCTTAGTTGCTGATATCTATATCTCTGCCATTCACGCATTCTCGAACGACATTCGAATAAAATGCATAATCTGCGTATTTATACACATAGGCCTAGTGGCTCATGTACGATGGGGGACAACCTTGCAGTTTTCACAGATTTCGATGAAGTTTAAATTATTCGAGTTTCTTCACATGGATAGTTTATTCTCCACTGCCCCGGACACTATCACAAACGAATAAACAATAGTCCCGAATAATGCCAACCGTTAACACAGTAATATTAAAAAACCACGGAGCGTCAGCCAATAGGTGTTGACACATTGAAGACCCGACGGCGAAAGGAACAGAATCAGGTTGTTATGTGTTTACATGCGAGGCCATGAGTAAAGCGAAGTCAATTGAGCAATTATCCTACAACCAATCGTTTCGAAACTTATTTGTTTTCTTCCATAGAACAGTAGATTGTGTATGATTTAACTATTATTGTATTAAAGAAGGACTCTATATAAGAATAATATAGAACATCGAGAATTGATAGGTTTGAACGATAGAATCTAGCTATCGATAATTTTAAACTACCGATGGTTTGATAGTTCAATTCTCTTTTGTGTAAATAAATCTCCTGTACTTTTTTCTGCTAGTTTTTGTTACTCGCAGAGGCATTGCAGAACATGTTTATGTGTGATTGCTAAGTAGGCATAGTACCAAAAGTGACTATTACATACGTAGGCCTAAACTAATACGGGAAAATAAGCAACTGAAGAACGTGAAAATGTGAACGAAGTTAAACAATGAGAAGTTTATTCTTGGCGTAATAGATAATAATCATTTATGCCGTGATAAAAGTCCCGTAGAACACGCATTGATGACCTTATCCTAAAATATTAGTTGGCGATAATTTATAACCATGCTGTAATTCCTCTTTTAATAGTTTATACAGTATATGACTGGTCTATTAACGTTCTTACTATTCTTTTAAAGATTTATATCTTTTATTCATTAATTCTCATAGATTGTTTAGTTTATTTCCTTTTCTCACTGGGTTATTTTCCCTGTTGGAGGCTTGGGGGTGGAAGCATCGTGCTTTTCCAACTAGGATTATTGCTTAGCTAGGAATAATGATTATATGGAAATGTGTGGTTACATTGTGATGATTTTCTTTTTACCTATAAACTATAAGTTTTATAACAGATATGATTAAAACTAGATGTTACTAAGGATCTTAACATTATATTTAATTGTGCCTATGACTTCATACCGTATTAGTGGTTTAAAGGTTTAAAGGCCGCTCATGAATAGCAGGGGCAAGGGACAGTGACATTGCCCTATCGAGCAGGATAATGCCATAGAGACTGGCCATATATACATATAATCAGCGCCCAAGCCCCCTCTCCACCCAAGCTAGGATGAAGGAGGGCCAGGAAATGGCTGCTGGTGACTCAGTAGATAGACCTATAGGCTCCTCCAAACCCCACATTCTTGGCTTACAAGAATGGTGAGGTTGCAGCAAGCAAAGAAACTAACGAATTTAAGCAGGACTCGAACCCCAGTCTGGCGTTCGCCTGTCAGGGACGTTACCACATCGGCCACATGGTAGTAAGCATTTATTGTTCCAAAGTAATTTTCATGTAAGATATTAGTTTTCCGGTACAAACACCATTCAAGTATATACATTTAGTAGGTCTAATGAATTCAACTCCATATTTATATGTAAATACGCATACCTAGATATATATATATATATATATATATATATATCTATGAATACATGTATATCATCATCATCATCAACAGCCGATAATAGTCCACTCAGGACTTCACTTCCGTCTTTTATACCTGTCTATACCAGAAATTTTTCTTACTAGTCAATCCATTGTCTTTTCTCCCTTCCCTGCTTCGTTTACAATCTCCGAGGACACATTTTTTTTTTCTATTGCCATTCCTCACTATACAGTATGTCCTTCTCGCATACACTTCTTTTTCCTACTCGTTGTCATAATAATCATCTTTTACTTTTGTTTGCACTTGTATCCATGTTACTCTATTTCGGTCTAAGTGTTATTATATATATATATATATATATATATATGTGTGTGTGTGTGTGTGTGTGTGTGTGTGTGTGTAAAGACTATTGTATTGTGCTTGGCAGTCTAGCACTATTGTTCTTCTGCTTCTTCTAACTACCATCAGTAGGTTTGCATT
>NC_090763.1:1591370-1595539 GCF_036898095.1 Palaemon carinicauda | reverse complement strand
ACATATAAAATGGATCCTCGTAATGATTCGTTTCGATCCAAACCCCGACACGTGGCAAGAATGTACAGTTTTGAAATACAAATATGGCTGTGAAAAATAAATAAGAAACAAAACACAAGGACCATCTTGAAGCAGGACGGCTAATTGTTACCCGGTGAATTATTCTTTTGATGTATAGCAAGCCGCCTCCGTTCTAAGCCTAAAGTAAACAGCGTATTTTTGTACGTCCCCCGGTTGGGTAATGAAGGGAATTTGTTAATTAAAGTTTCATTAGGTAGTGATAGTTGACGACTTCTCTTACACGATTTTTTTCACAGTATTAATATTATTATTATTATTATTATTATTATTACAAGCTAGGCTATAACCCTAGTTGGAAAAGTAACATGCTATAAGCGCAGGGGCTCCAAGAGGAAAAAATATCCCAGTGAGGAAAGGAAAAACGGAAATAATCAAACTATATATATATATATATATATATATAGTGAGAGAGAGAGAGAGAGAGAGAGAGAGAGAGAGAGAGATTTACAGACTTTCACACGCCCTTAAAAATGCATTATGGTTTCAGTTCACAAAATCAAAAACACGGAAAATAAGACTCAAATAAAATACCATTCCGAGAAGTATAACTCACGGGAAATTTATTAGAAAAGAAACATTTTCCGAGATCCTTTGCACTCGCAGCCAAAGCTAAATCTTGGGCTGGAAAATAAAGAAAAGCAGAAAATGTATGGCATCTCTGCGAACACAATGATGTCTGAGAGAATTATAGCTAAACCTCAAGGAGAAATGACTGCGGCAGCTAGTAAAGAACTTCTAAAAATCTCTCTCTCTCTCTCTCTCTCTCTCTCTCTCTCTCTCTCTCTCTCTGACTTCAAAATGTATTTAGATTGTATCTATCAACATTTATCTCTATATATTATAAATACGTTTTATCCTATAGCACCTCTTTCGACCCCAGCACAGACAAATATATATATATATATATATATAAATATATATACATATATATATATATATATATATACATACATTATATATATATAATATATACATAAACACATATATACACACAAATATATATATATATATATATATATAGAGAGAGAGAGAGAGAGAGAGAGAGAGAGAGAGAGAGCGTACCTAACAATAATACTGAGAAATCGCTCGACTAGATTCCAAAGAGAGAGAGAGAGAGAGAGAGAGAGAGAGAGAGAGAAAGCGCACCTAACAATAATGAGAAATCGCTCGACTAGATTCCAAAGAGAGAGAGAGAGAGAGAGAGAGAGAGAGAGAGAGTGAGAGAGCGCGCGCACCTAACAATAATAATGAGAAATCGCTCGACTAGATTTCAGAGAGAGAGAGAGAGAGAGAGAGAGAGAGAAAGTACCTAACAATAATACTGAGAAATCGCTCGACTAGATTCCAAAGAGAGAGAGAGAGAGAGAGAGAGAGAGAGAGAGAGAAAGCGCACCTAACAATAATGAGAAATCGCTCGACTAGATTCCAAAGAGAGAGAGAGAGAGAGAGAGAGAGAGAGAGAGAGAGAGCGCACCTAACAATAATAATGAGAAATCGCTCGACTAGATTTCAGAGAGAGAGAGAGAGAGAGAGAGAGAGAGAGAGAGAGAGAGGGGGGGGGGAGCACAAACCTTGTAATACTGATAATAATAATAATAAGGAATCCTTCGAGATCCAAAGTTTATCAGTTGCAAAAGATGACTCATTATCATTATCTTGTACAACATAAACTCTTAATTAATCTGATGTCAAAGCAAAGTTCAAGACCCCAAACAACCCTTCACATCTCTTCTCCTCCTGTACCATTCTTGCTTTTGAAACCAGCGATTGGCATCGTTTACAGTGCGCCTTAAGCCCCAAACATTGCACTCAGTGCTAAAGTTTGTTGGTACCAGCACTGCTTTCCGGTCGTTCCCTTTTATCTCCTTCCATTATTTAGCTGTCCATCTTCTTTAACTTTACGAAATCGTTCGTAATTATTTGTGAACAACTAGAAATGCTGAAAGTAATGTAATGCGACGCAGTTGATGAACTAATTTACTAATAATAATAAAAGAGATTATAAAAATAATAATAAAAATCATAAAAATAATAATAATTATAATAATGGTGATGATAATTATAATTATAACAATAATAATAATGATATTAACAATATTATAAATTATAGATATCATTTATTCCCTTCGAAGCACTTTTCACTGTAAAAACCTATCCCCTGAAAATTAAAATAACTTTCGCTTGACCTAGAGTGGATCTCCAGTCTTCAAACTTTGGTTCTGTTTTCTGCTCCACATCCGACAATTCTCTGATTTTTCTCCTTGGATTAATTCAACTTAAAGTGAGATCAAAATTAATATTTTTTTTTAAATACACTGGAACTCAAGGCTGTAAAAATATAAATACATCTTATTTCAAAACATGGAAATAGCCGGAATATTTATTTATGAGACAATAAACTGGATGTTAACTTTCTCTGGAGAATTCCTTCACAATAACGTGATGCTTAATTTACTAAGATTAATCAATAGATTTATTCAGTCTTTATTCTGTAGAAAAAGTAACATAAATATAAGCACTTCGCTGCTCATTCCCTCCCCCCAAAAAAGCAAAATTATTAAAAAAAAAGTCCAAGTCATAATTCTGGTATGAATCAACTCTAAAATCTAGATGAAAAAATGAACAAGAGAATGATTATCGACCTTAACCTTACAAGAAAAAAAAAATCATAGTTTGAGAAGTAGCTTTGTTTTACATCCGCTTCATTATAACCTTGAATCTTTCCTCCTTTCGTTTTAAATAGGCTTATAAAAATGCATGCATGTCCAAAATAAATTGCAGTATACTCGCGCTTCTGCAATGTGGCTTACTTTTCGGTATATATATATATATATATATATATATATATATATATATATATATATATATATATATATATATATATATATATATATATATATATATATATACATATATATATTTATTTATATATATATATATATATATATATATGTGTGTGTGTGTGTGTGTGTGTGTACCATGATCCAACAGCTGACTGTGATCTTACATTGTTAAGTAAGCAGTAAGAAACGTCAGACGCAGAAAACCCACCTTACTGTATGTGTCACGAAGCTTTCTTTAAAACCTCATTTCAAATTGATTTATCAATACCAGGAAAATTACTCCCCGTTCTACATTAAATCAACAAATATACCATATCCTTTAATATCTTTTAAAATCTGGTATATTTAAAATTTATCAAAAACGGCACTTGATGTATAAGACCAGTAAAATGTGACATGACAAGTAAAATGTCAATAATAATAGATATTTTTCATATTAGGAGGTTTGAGCCCCAAAAATATTAAACGATTGAGTACAGTAGGCAGGACGAAATACATTAGGGATCAAAGAAACAGGCTGACATAAGTCTTTTTATAGTCTATATGTGAATTATCCATTTCAATGTTGTTAATGTTTTTTTAAATATTTAAGATATTTCATTTGAATTTTTCTTTACTTCTTACATCATTTATCTATTTCCTTGTTTCCTTTCCTCACTGGCTGGTAATAATAATAATAATAATAATAATAATAATAAAAATAATAATAATAACAATAATAATAATAATAATAATAATAATAAAGAACCCGGGACGAAATAGATACGTCAGATAACAAAATTAGGACAGCTTACTCGCAACCATAGCAAGTTACGATCTTCAAAATGTGTTCGTGTACGATGAGTTTCTGGCCTGTATTTGTGTAAAATATTATCATTACTCATTATTATTACTATCATTATCATTACAACTCAAAGTCGAATTCCAAAAAGTAAGATATGTGGATTCTCATCCCCCCAAATGCAAAAGGGTAAGAAACGCAAAATCGGTACAAGATGTGACAGAAGTGCCAAATTGTAATGGGTCCAAAAATGCAATTATTTTTATTAGATTGGATTTATCAATTTTGGCTACATAGCGGCCCATAATCCTGCCCTTAGAACCATAGGTAAAAATTAGAAGAGGATGGGCAGCAAGATGGAATAAAGGAACGGGGTCGGAGGTAAATTAAAGGGATATTAAGCAAGTTAAACTAGAGCTGATAGAACATTACAAAGACCCACAAGTGATGACTACAGTGCACAG
>NC_090763.1:1581370-1586370 GCF_036898095.1 Palaemon carinicauda | reverse complement strand
AAACCATAAAGGTGACGAAATATTGTTCTTACACTGGTGCTATCTAAAATACTTTCTGGAGTAATTTGTTCCTTTAACATTTGTGTTAAATTACCTTGCATATAAGATTTTGAATAATTTATGAAACCTAATCATTGGGAAAGTAGAAAAGGAAAAACAAGATAGGGTTATGTCCATAGCGTCACACGCGAGTGTTGAGTTTACTGATTTCACTGGTCATTTTCCGTTAAAAAATGATCACCGGACATTGAAATACCACCCACTGTTAAGAGAAACGGCTGCTGTGTAACTCGTTATTCATGATTTACACGGTTTTGTTTAAAACACCTTTCAACGTTAATTTACAATATATATATATATATATATATATATATATATATATATATATATATATATATACATATATATATATATATATATATATATATATATATATATATATATATACATATATATATATATATATATATATATATATATATATATATATATAATATATATATATATATATATATATATATATACATATATATATATACATATATATATATATATATGTGTGTGTGTGTGTGTGTGTGTGATAAATATAAACAAAATTTTTAATCATATTACTCCTAAACGGCAGATAAAAATTTCGGTTAGAAATGTCGATGAAGAGACTAGTTATGCCACACAAATGGCGCCGCCCGATGTCTGATAAAGTAAAATACAAGCAGCATAAATTCATTTCAAAGTCAAACACCTCGAACTATAGCGTTCTCTCTAGCATCATTGCCCTTATTCATACTCTTGGGCTAATTCCTTTGGATTGCACGTAGACCTAGGCTCTTTCAAGACGCCACCTGCAACACCTACAAACCCAAAACATTTAACCATTCACCATCAGTCTAATGTATCTCTACCCTGCATAAATTTTATCATATCACGATCATTGTAACAAACACCAACCTGCAAGACGACCATTTTACAGAACAACCTCTAGAATCCTCACCTGTAACCTAATGCCCCCCTTAATGAAACCGGTTTTCTTCATTCTTCGGATATCGTCACTTGTTAAACGAAGGTTTTTAAAATAAGTTCATTGCCACTGCTTCGTTCTATATGGATGTGTTCACGGAATTAGTTATTAAGATAAATGGCATCCGTTATATTAGTCATAATTTTTATAGGCACAAATTTCGATTCATGTGGCAACTCATTTTATACAATATTATACCGTATAGGTCGCGTCTTGCATAACATACTGCTTAAATAACGAATATCAGATGGTAAATCTTTAAACAGTCGTAGTATTCTGTTAGGAACATTCCTAACTATCAATCTGTTGGGCGTGAGTTCGAGCTCAAATCAAGATCAATAGTGATCAAGGGATGGTAGTTTGAGGGAACCATTAGCAGGCGAAAGCTTGATGACATAGGGGCTTAGTCACTGATATCTATAGATCTGTCATTTACGCATTCACGATCTCTTTTTAGTTGTTTATAGGTACGTAAATATGCTTTCTTAGGTACAAGTTCATTTTAAGACAGGACTGGCTGAAGCCCTTACGGTGACCCTAAGCAAGACTTGGTTTATGACGTCCAAGGGTCCAAAACATCACCTGTGCATAGTCATTACTTGTGCTTGATCTTTCATGCAGTGTAAAGGCATAACTAACCGAGCGGTTGTTGCGAATTCACAAATTGATCCAAATTAAATGTTCACTTATTAAATTTCGGTATTACAGTACTGTATTACAGAGTAATGTAACCTAGGGAAAAAACTACTTTTTTTCTATAGAGGAAGGTCCATTCTTTTCGAAAATAGTCTGCGTATTTATACACATAGGCCTAGTGGCTCATGTACGATGAGGGATGACCTTACAGTTTGCACGGATTTCGATGAAGTTTAAATTATTCGAGTCTCTTCACATGAATAGTTTGTTCTTCACTTATATTCACCGTCCCGGACACTATCACAAACGAATAAACAATAGTCCTAAATAACGTCAACCGTTAACACAGTAATATTAAAAGAACCACGGAGCGTCAGCCAATAGGTGTTGACACATCGAAGTCCAGCCGGCGAAAGAATCAACATCAGATTGTTATGTGTCTACATTCGACACCATGAGATACTGGACAGCGAAGTCAATTGAGCAATTATCCTTAACAACCAATCGTTTCGAAACTTATTTGTTTTCTTCCATAGAACAGTAGATTGTGTATGATTTAACTATTATTGTAATAAAGAAGGACTCTATATAAGAATAATATAGAACATCGAGAATTGATAGGTTTAAACGATAGAATCTAGCTATCGATAATTTTAAGCTACCGATGGTTTGATAGTTCAATTCTCTTTTGTGTAAATAAATCTCCTGTACTTTAGTCTGCTAGTTTTCGTTACTCGCAGAGGCATTGCAGAACATGTTTATGTGATTTCTAAGTAGGCATAGTACCAAAAGTGACTTCTACATATATAGGCCTAATACGGTGAAATAAGCAACTGAAGAACGTGAAAATGTGAACGAAGTTAAACAATGAGAAGTTTATTCTTGGCGTAATAGATAATAATCATTTATGCCGTGATAAAAGTCCCGTAGAACACGCATTGATGACCTTATCCTAAAATATTAATTGGTGATAATTTATAACCATGCTGTAATTTCTCTTTTAATAGTTTATACAGTATATGACTGATCTATTAACGTTCTTACTACTCTTTTAAAGATTTATATCTTTTATTCATACTTCTCATAGATTGTTTAGTTTACTTCCTTTCCTCACTGTGTTATTTTCCCTGTTGGAGGCTTGGGGCTTGTAGCATCGTGCTTTTCCAACTAGGATTATTGCTTAGCTAGGAATAATGATTATATGGAAATTTGAGGTTACATTGTGATGATTTTCTTTTTCCTTAAACTATAAGTGTTATGACAGATATGACTAAAACTAGATGTTACTAAGGATCTTAACATTGACTGCATACCGTATTAGTGGTTTAAAGGTTTAAAGGCCATTAATGAATGGCAAGGGCAAGGGACAGTGACATTGCCCTATCGAACAGGATAATGCCATAGAGACTGACCATATATACATATAATCAGCGCCTAAGCACCCTCTCCACACAAGCTAGGATGAAGGAGGGCCAGGAAATGACTGCTGGTGACTCAGTAGATAGACCTATAGTATCCCCCAAACCCCACATTCTTAGCTTACAAGAATGGTGAGGTTGCAGCAAGCAAAGAAACTAACGAGTTTGAGCAGGACTCGAATCCCAGTCTGCCGTTCACCTGTCAGGGATGTTACCACATCGGCCACATGGTAGTAAGCATTTATTGTTCCAAAGTAATTTTCATGTAAGATAGTTTTCTGGTACAAACACCATTCAAGTATATACATTTAGTAGACCTAATGAATTGAACTCCATATTTATATTGTAAATACACATATACTAGATATATATATATATATATATATATATATATATATATATATATATATATATATATATATATATACGCACACACCACCCACACATATATATATATATATATATATATATATATATATATATATATATATATATATATATGCACACACACACCCACGTATATATATATATATATATATATATATATATATATATATATCATGCATACATGTATATCATCATCATCATCAACAGCCACATCAACAGCCAATGATAGTCCACTTCAGGACAAATGCCTCAGACTTGTCCCACTCCCGTCTTTTTATGCCCACTCATACCGGAGATTTTTTTTCAGCTAGTCAATCCATTGTCTTTTCTCTCTTCCCCTGCTTCGTTTACAATCTCCGGGGACACATTTTTTTTTCTATTGCCATTCTCACCATACAGTATGTCCTTCTCGCGCACACTTCTTTTTCTTACTCGTAGTTACAATAATCAGCCTCTACTTTTGATTGCACTCGTATCCATGTTACTCTATCTCTGTCTTAGTGTTATATATACATATATATATATATATATATATATATATATATATATATATATATATATATATATATATATATATATATATATATATAGAGAGAGAGAGAGAGAGAGAGAGAGAGAGAGAGAGAGAGAGAGAGAGAGAGAGAGTATATGTGCATATGTGTATATATAAAGACTATTGTATTGTGCTTGGCAGTCTAGCACTATTGTTCTTCTGCTTCTTCTAACTACCATCAGTAGGTTTGCATTTGCCATGGATATTTGGGGATAATATTAATTTCTTTTAGGCCATACCAGACAAGTTCGTTGAGTCCTATTCCAGGAATCAGCCACGATGACATGCCCTGATAACTGACTATTCCCTTTTCCCCTCTGACTTGCAGTTTGAGACACTTGCAAACTTTTATCTCTCTTTTACTATAAAAAATATAATTGTATTTCATTCATTTAAATTATGTGTGTAATTAATCTACTACACAAATATAAACTGGCAAGTGGCAACTGGTCAGGCTCAGCCACGAGAGAACAGACTAAACCACGGTTGAGAGATACCTAGACCGTGGATTCAACAGTCAGACTCAGATGATCAACTGTTCAACGGTTCAGTCTAGGAAAGGCAGCGGGTTATACCGAATTTCAAAGGATCTTTAAAGGTTTAAACTTTAGTTTAAACTGTTGTGCAAATTATTATCTGTTAAACAGATTGACGTAATTATTATTATTATTAATATTATTATTATTATTATTATTATTATTATTATTATTATTATTATTATTACTAGCCAAGCTAAAATCCTAGTTGGAAAAGCAAGATGCTAATTTATATGCCCAAGGGCTCCAATAGGGAAAAATAGTCCCGTTTTAAAGTTTATATGTGACTTATCAATTCTAACGTTGTTACTGATCTTGAAATATTTTACATTTTTTATTCATCACTTACATATACAGTAGTTTATTTGCTATTCCCTTATTTTCTTCCTTCACTGGACTATTTTCCTTGATGGAGCCTTTGGGCTTATGGCATTCAACTCTTTTCCAGCCAG
>NC_090763.1:1576370-1578870 GCF_036898095.1 Palaemon carinicauda | reverse complement strand
AGTTTGGAAAGTCTTTTTCATTATGCGGTATTTTTCTTTTTTCTTTTTATTTTCTTTTTATTTTAAGAGGTCAATGTCTTTCATTTGTGACAAGCCTCTTATTGTTGATGAAATTTTTAATAGTGATATATATATATATATATATATATATATATATATATATATATATATATATATATATATATATATATACATACACATACAGTATATATATACATATATATATATATATATATATATATATATATATATATATATGTTTTTAATAGTGATATATATATATATATATATATATATATATATATATATGCGTGTGTGTTTGCGTGGGTGTGCATTTATATATATATATATATATATATATATATACATATATATCTATATATATGTATATATACTGTATATATATACATATATATATATATATATATATATATATATGTTTTTAATAGTGATATATATATATATATATATATATATATATATGTGCGTGTGTGTGTGCGTGGGTGTGCATTTATATATATATATATATATATATATATATATATATACATATATATCTATATATATGTATATATACTGTATATATATACATATATATATATATATATATATATACACATATATATATGTATGTATGTATGTATATAGGCCTATATGTCCTTTTTATATACATATATATCTATCTATCTATCTATCTATATATATATATATATATATATATATATATATATATATATATATATATATATAAATGTGCGTATGTATATTGTATATTATATTTACATATATATCAGTATGAGATTTTTTGTTTATATGTACACCGCACACCGTAAAAAAAATAGTAAACTATAGTAATCTACTTTAGAAGATAACTTGCAGGATTCAATTATTGATGCCTAAACAATTCATAAAAGAGAAAGACTTATCATTCTTTTTATTTTGTGCCTCTTTTCCGTTACTTCCTAATCTATCAATTTTTTAAGAAGGATTTTAGAATACTATTTTTCTTCTTTATGTAACATTTTTACAAACATAATTTCGTAGTCATCTCATTTATATCTATTTCTATATATCAGACACAAAATTACCTAGAAAACAAGCTTATTGAAGTAGTAAAATATGAATATAAAAAACTATCTACTTCAGAAACTTGAAAAATGTATGTTTGCGTCTGTGTTCTCTCCATTTCTTTCAAAGACGGATGACCTGCTCTCCTAAAGAGAGGTGCAATACATAAAAGGCTTCCCCTGTGACCGAAATCTCCTCCGAAAAGACAATATGCGCCTAAGGGCAAGGCGCGGCTGCCACCGACGAAGATTCAATCAATTGCTGCCATCAGAATGCCGCATTGCAATCCACGGGGTTGACACGCCCTCGGTCAATCTCCGGTAGAGACACGTCCTTTGGATAGAAGCCGCCGGGTGACCGGTCGCTCTATGGACGTTTGGAATGAGAGAGAGAGAGAGAGAGAGACGTTGATAATTTTCCTGTTTTATGTTATGTGTGATTGACGTATTTTCCAACCCATAGGAGAAACAACTTCCATTTTCCAGGAAGTTTAGGAGAGAGAGAGAGAGAGAGAGAGAGAGAGAGAGAGAGAGAGAGAGAGAGAGAGAGAGAGACGTTGATAATTTTCCTGTTTTGTGTTAGATGTGGTTAACGTAATTTCCAACCCATAGGAAAAACAACTTTCATTTTCCAGGAAGTTTAGAAGGAGAAGGAGAGAGAGAGAGAGAGAGAGAGAGAGAGAGAGAGAGAGAGACGTAGATAATTTTCCTGTTTTATGTTAGGTGTGGTTAACGTAATTTCCAGCCCATAGGATAAATAACTTCCATTTTTCAGGAAGTTTGGAAGGAAAGAGAGAGAGAGAGAGAGAGAGAGAGAGAGAGAGAGAGAGAGAGAGAGAGAGAGAGAGACGTAGATAATTTTCCTGTTTTATGTTAGGTGTGGTTAACGTAATTTCCAGCCCATAGGATAAATAACTTCCATTTTTCAGGAAGTTTGGAAGGAAAGAGAGAGAGAGAGAGAGAGAGAGAGAGAGAGAGAGAGAGAGAGAGAGAGAGAGAGAGAGACGTTGATGATTTTCCTGTTTTATGGTAGATGTAGTTAACGTATTTTCCAACCCATAGGAAAAACAACTTTCATTTTCCAGGAAGTTTAGGAGAGAGAGAGAGAGAGAGAGAGAGAGAGAGAGAGAGAGAGAGAGAGAGAGAGAGAGACGTAGATAATTTTCCTGTTTTATGTTAGGTGTGGTTAACGTATTTTCCAACCGATAGGAAAAACAATTCCATTTTCCAAGAAGTTTGAGAGAGAGAGAGAGAGAGAGAGAGAGAGAGAGAGAGAGAGAGAGAACTTCTTTTTGGTGTGGTTAAAGGGTAATTGTCAATTCTCTTTCATCGCCATTTAAGTGTGGTTAAAGTATTGGCTTTTTCCTTAACAGATTCCATTTCCCAGCCTCTTTCCTCTCCTTCCTTGATTATTTATCGATCTATCTTTCTAT
>NC_090763.1:1561370-1571370 GCF_036898095.1 Palaemon carinicauda | reverse complement strand
CACCATCTACCCAACACCCTTCACCCGAACACCCCCACCCCCTTCACCAACACCTCTCACCCCAAAACCCCACTACCTCCCCAACACCTCTCACCACAACACCCCTCCAACACCTCTCACCCCAAAACCCCCACCACCTCCCCAACACCTCTCACCACAACACCCCTCCTACACTTCTCACCCTAACACCCCTCCAACACCTCTCACCACAACACCCCTTCAACACCTTTCCCCCAACACTCCCACCTTTCCTCCTGATCTATTATAGAATTTAATTTCCTCTTTGTTATCCTTCTACAGAATTAAATTGAGATCCAGTGAAAATTGCTTCTGAAAAAAAAAAACAGAAAGAAGGAAAAAAGAAAAATAAAGAAAGAAAACAGGCAGTTAGGTAAACACATGTAAATAAGTAAACATCTCTGGCCAATATCTTTGCAAAGTAGGTCAAGACTTTGAGTTTGAGTTTAGGTAATGCTTAGGCAAAAAATGTTGCTTTAGTTTAGAGCAAGGGAATTTTGTATTATCTTTACGAGCAACGAAGGAATGATTAATCTATTATAGTTAAAGATTCCTGTTAAAATATTTTTCCTACATTTTAGTAGTCAGATAAAAAGAAATTATTTATTCTTTGATAGAAATGTGAATTATGTTGCTTTAGTTTAGAACAAGGAAATTTTTTCCTTTATCTTTACGAGCAACGAAGGAATAATTAATACATAGTTAAAGATTCTAATAAAAAGATTTTTTCTACACTTTAGTAGTGAGAAAAAGAAATTCTTTATTCTTTGATAGAAATGTGAAGTATTTTTCCCCAGGAGAAAGAAATAAATTATTTCTTCTTCATAGTGAAGAAATTTTTCCTTTACCCAGAGAAAGGAAAAAGTTTCTTCCACCAAGCAAGGAAGAAAATGTTTATTCCTCAGAGTAAATGAAACTGTCTTTTCTCTTAATAAGGATGAAAAATTCTCTTTAGAAACGCGGAATAAATGGTTCCTTGTTTAAAGAAAGTGATAAAGTTTATATTTAAGCAAGCAAAAAAATCGTGTTCCTTCAGAGTCAAGAAGGAAATGTTTCCTTTTCGGAAAGTGGAGGAAATTTTCTCTTCACCAAGGAATTTTATTTCCTTTCATTACTTCTATACAATAAGGAACAAGTGGCTGATTTTATATATATATATATATATATATATATATATATATATATATATACTGTATATAAATATTATATATATATATAGATATATATCTATATTTATACATATACATGTATATATATACTTATATTAATATGTCATGAAAGGGGGAGGGGGTGAGAAGGCTTGTATTTGTGTTTGTGTTTGTGTGTTTGTGTGTGCATGTCTATCTAAACATTTAGCCGTCATTTTCGACTGGTCGCATACACTAACATTTAGATATGGGATAAGAGTGTTTTTCCTTCCAAAATAAGAAAAAACAAAAAACTAATTCCTTCCACAATTTGAATAAAAAACGACTACTTAAATCTGGCCAGTACGATTAGAATGAAAAATGCAATATGCAACAGCTTCGAGGAATATGAACGACTCCGCCAAACCACTTCACGAAGAGACACTAATGCGAGTTCTAAGAGGGTTGCTGATTCGTCCGCATTATCAGATGATATCGGACCAATCAAAGGGCCCGGGGGGGGGGGGGGGGTCATGGGGGCACGGTCCCTCTATAGAGATTTCATCAGTACCGGGCGAGCGCATTAATGGCATTGCCAATTCTGAACCCTTTAAAGAGATCATCATTTAATGGGATTCAAGAATAATTATGCTCTCTCTCTCTCTCTCTCTCTCTCTCTCTCTCTCTCTCTCTCTCTCTCTCTCTCTCTCTCTCTCTCTACCAGCTACTGAAGGAACAGGATCTCACGTTGGCATAATGCCATATTAGAGTAACAACAACGCTCTCTCTCTCTCTCTCTCTCTCTCTCTCTCTCTCTCTCTCTCTCTCTCTCTCTCTCTCTCTTCACGCTTAGCACCAATCAGCACAGAGGTAACGGATACAAACTGGAATTGAAAAGATACAACACCACTCAATGCAGTAATTTTCTTTACATACAAAATAGTAAATACATGGAACAGACTTCCAGCGGATGTAGCAAACAGTAACACGGTAAACGAATTCAAGAATAAGTTAGACAATATCATAAAACCTCTCTAAATGTTCAAACCAAATCGCTCTACCCAAGAGCAAATGGAGTCTCCCCAGATAGACTAAAAAGTCTGAAAAATTCAAAATCATTGTAACCTCTTGTAACGCTCTTTCTCTCTGAATATTACATTTCTGGCTACTGTAAGTGATATAATTGCCACGAATAGCCAAACCAATTGTCAGCCTGTTAAATGAAAAATTTAATAGCCTTTATATATATATATATATATATATATATATATATATTTATATGTATACAGTATATATATATATATATATATATATATATATATATATATATATATATATATATATATACATATATATATATACACACACACTTGCAATTATTCGTGCTGATTCTATTTCCCATGTATATTAGAGACATTTATTCAAATTTGATTTCTTTTATCAGAATCAGTACTTGTACATATTACGCAATTTAATCTCTAAGGCGAAATGAAATTTATATTACCCTTTAAAAGACTATTGTTATCCACTTAAAACATCAATTCCAGGTCTTATTGTGGCCTATTACTACTTACGGAATATTGGCTTTAGATTTCAGTAGATTTCTTTTGTGTTTATTTTCTTAAACATTTTTTTACCGCCTCGATG
Source organism: Palaemon carinicauda (assembly GCF_036898095.1). NCBI lineage: Eukaryota > Metazoa > Arthropoda > Malacostraca > Decapoda > Palaemonidae > Palaemon > Palaemon carinicauda. The sequence goes on along the minus strand of NC_090763.1, from coordinate 1,568,578 downwards.
AAGCTATATATATATATATATATATATATATATATATATATATATAATATATATATATATATGTATATATCTATCTATATATATAAATATATATATATATATAATATATATATATATATATATATATATATATATATATATATATATATATATGTATATATCTATCTATCTATCTATCTATATATATATATATATATATATATATATATATATATATATATATATATATATATTCAAAGTTTTAACTTTACAATTCATTACTCTCTCTAGAAGAGAGAGAGAGAGAGAGAGAGAGAGAGAGAGAGAGAGAGAGAGAGAGAGAGAGAGAGAGAGAGAGATACCTTCGAGTTTAGTCTAGTCTCTAGTGCAAGTGACGATAATAATAATAATAATAATAATAATAATAATAATAATAATAATAATAATAATAATAATAATAATTATTATTATTATTAGTATTATTATTATTATTATTATTACTTGAACTGGCTGGATCTTTTTTTAGTTACTTATTTTAAGTAAGTATTCAAAGCATAAATCAACATGCAAATAAAACAAAGAAAAATGATTGACAATTGAACAATAAGTAAAAAATATTTAATCAAATCTACAAATACATAACCTGCAAAAACAAACAACAGAGCAAAATGTTTTTTGTCCATTAAACAAGAAAAAAGAAGAGGAAAAATTCGTTGGGGGAAAAATCTGAGGGCTGTAGAAACCATTTGACCTCAAACAAATTTCTGAGCTAGGCAAATCCAGTAGGCCTACGGCAGACGTCAGATACAGAATCTATAAAGGCAAATCCTCTTCATATAATAGTTAAATTATACCTATTATAATGGAAAAGTATAGGTGGAATAATTCTGTTCTAGTGTTTAAGAAATTCGAAATCGTACTCTCCCTCAAAAAAATCGTTACAGTGAAATACACGTCATTGTGAAGATATCGAAAAGGTACTTGGTGTTACCTTTTAAGGTCAAAATACTATGTATTGAAAATTTAAATAGATAGATACATAGATAGACAGGAGAGCATTACGTTGCACATAGCAGGGAATCTCTCCCCTGCTGTGAAGGTCGACTGCAGAGATTGATTATGCTGTCAGTCAACATGCTTCGCATATCCACGGCCTAGGCATATATCCAAGCAACGATCTGGCATCATCTGGGTCTAATTTCCTGTCTCGCCCTAGTTTCAGAACTTGGTACAACTTAGGCCTAGATCCCTGTAACTTCCTAGGTCTAGCTTCCTCAGACGCCATAGATGTATATCTCTGTAACGCCCTCGGTGTAGATTACTGATGCAGCCTAGGTCTAAATTCGTGTTACGCCCTAATTTTCTCAGTCCCCAACGTGTAACTTCGTTACTCCAGATGCTTTTCAAGTTAAGTGGCCTTCTTCCATCGCAAGTGGAAACCTGCGTTTCGGATAACGTTTACGCTGTAGAGGAAATCCTTAAAAGGGATTGGTTATTCCTGCTCATCTACGAGTGTTAGGAGATCTTATGATAATATTTGACTTGTAGAGAGCCCAGACTAATGGATCTTCTTCTTCTTCTTCTTCTTCTTCTTTCCCACCGTTATTCCTAGATTAAGGGATCGGTTGCCTGATGAGTCCTCTCCAATGCCTTCTATCAAAGGCATCCTGACCTCTTCCACCAAACCTCTTCCAAACCTCTTCTCTCCATATCATCCATAACTTTATCTCGCCATCTAGTTCTCTCCCTCCTCTCTATATCTTCTTTCCCCAACAGGCCACCCCTGGGTTACAAAATAAAGTGTTTAAAATTGAGGAAGACAAAACATAAACCGGTAAGTTTATTTTCCTTTGTAAGTGAACAAGTTTCCAGACACTTTTCCAATGTTTAAGGTTTAAAGGTTTAAATTCCGGCCATGAATAGCAGAGGCATGGCACAGCGTCAATTACCTGGATGTTGTCGTAGCCCAAGCAACCTCTCCATTTATGCTAGGACCAGGTAGGGCAAGACAATGGCAACTAATGATTCAGCACGTAGACCTATAAGCTCCCCCCAAACACCCCATCTTCAGCTCATATGGATGATGAGGTTACAGACACTACAAGAAACTATCTGGCAGATCACCAGGCAGGGACGTTTCCAATAGGCCACCACTTCCTTTTGATATCTGTATTCTGAATCAGTATTTGACGAAAAATGCAATCAATACCTAAACAAACTATAATTCAATTAATTAGAACACTTTATCAGAAATGGTTCATCATCAGGTATACTGGTATATCTACGGGTTGCATGATTGCAAGAGGCCGTGCTTGGACGCAAGGTCCAGGCAATCTACAACAACAACAACAACAACAGCTATACTGGATATTCGAAGGGCAAGCATACCGATATAATTCAAAATATTCATATATCCTGTTTTCCACATCGTTCTTAATTCCTCGGTACATTCTCGAGACTGAAGATCTATTCAAAGAAATATTTCCCATGATATATGTGTCATGACATATAACATAGAAACATATAACTCTTCCACAATATCATAGAGCCTTTTGCTTCTTGTTACTGAAGGAATATATCATGAAATGCTTGTTTTTTACTCTGGCTGGTTTACATCCATGCATTTAGATAAGTGCATTTGCTCAGATACCATCACGCTCTTATTCAATCATTTTTTTGCTTTCGTTTACATTATTTCTGGATGGGTACGAAGGTAACAACGAAGTCATGGATTAAAACTTCATGTTTGCTTTTAAGTATTTCATACCCTTGTTTAGGATTTTTGTATCTACTTGGTTGTAGGTAGAGGCATGTTGTATATAATTATTTTGAGGCCGATTGAATGTGTGGTGGCCGATGGGGTAACGACTCCTGACTGGTGAACACCAGGCTGGGATTCGAGTCCCACTCAAACTCGTTAGTTCCTTTAGTCACTGCAACCTCACCATCCTTGTGAGGTGGGGGAGCCCATAGGTTTATCTGTTGAGTCATCAACAGCCATTGCCTGGCCCTCCTTGGTCCTAGCTTGGGTGGAGAGGGGGCTTGGGCGCTGATCATATGTATATATGGTCTGTCTCTAAGACATTGTCCTGCTTGATAGGGCAATGCCACTGTCCCTTGCCTCTGGCATTCATGAGCGGTATTTAAACATGTCAAGGCCTTTCCGTTTCAGTGTTCTACCTTCAGAATCGGGACTGTATATAACGTTATCTGTATTGACTTTGGTCTTGCCACATTCACATCATCATCATCTGCTCCTACGCCTATTGACGCAAAGGACCTTGGTTAGAATTCACCAGTCATCTCTATCTTGAGCTTTTAATTCAATACTTCTCCATTCACCATCTCCTACTTCGCGCTTCATAGTCTTCAGCCATGTAGGCTTGGGTCTTCCAACTCTTCTAGTGTCTTGTGGAGCCCAGCTGAATGTTTGGTGAATTAATCTTTCTTGGGGAGTGCGAAGAGCGTGCCCAAAACCATCTCCATTTACCCCTCATCATGATCTCATCCACATATGACACTCGAGTAATCTCTCTTGTGGTTTCATTTGCCACATCATAGTTCAGATTATTGAATGTATATGTTTTTTAGTTCTCTCACAGTAGCTATGCATGACATGAGAAATTCTAGCCATATTTAAATTTGAGAGACTTGTTATTTCTCATTCTCTTTATATTTCAATAATTACTGTATGTCTAACGTGACAATGCCTTGCTGCATTCTAGTTTCAGAGATATTTATGGACATAATAGTTTTAGTTTTCTTGTTTGTGTAGGTCATGTAAAAGCTTTGTCAAATTTCTATTCGGAAAAGAAGTTTGTAGCTACTTTGTTTCTATGTTTCTTGAATGTGTCTGATGGGATAATCTCTTGTATCTTTGCAATTCTGGAGGCAATTTTGTAACTAACTCTTCCTTCATTATTATTATTATTATTATTATTATTATTATTATTATTATTATTATTATTAGCTAAGCTACAACCCTAGTTGGAAAAGCAAGATGCTATAAGCCCAAGAGCTCCAACAGGGAAAAATAGCCTTGTAAGGAAAGGAAATAACAAAATGAATAAACGAGAAGTAACTAACAATTAGAATGGTTTTTTAAAACATTAACGACATTAAAACAGAAATTTCATATATAAACTATGAAAACAGTCTTATTTCAGCCTGTTAAACATAAAAACATTTGCTGCAAGTTTGAACTTTCGAAGTTCTACCGATTCAACTACCCGATGAGGAAGATCATTCCACAACTTGGACATAGATGAAATAAAACTTCTAGAAAACTGTCACTTGAATGTGTCAGTAATGACAGTGTCTTGCCATATTACAATTATTTCGAAGTCAAGATTATAGGCATCTGTTTATAGATTGTCTGTGTGCCACGCAAGACTATGCTTAGCCACATCAAAGAATCTGGAACAATGAAACAAGTTTCAAGTGAATATAAATCCTCATACGATTTTTCATTTAATATTTCTATCATTATTGCGAGAATTTTTAATAATTATGTTTATGTAATTTTTAATATAGAAAATATTAAGACCGTAATTCTTTTCATAATTGTTCATTACTTCTCATATAGTTTATTTATTTCCTTATTTCCTTTGCTTACTGGGGTATTTTTCCCTATTGATGCCTTTGGACGTATAGCATCTTGCTTTTCCAACTAGTGTTGTAGCTTAGCTATTAACAATAATAATAATGGTAATAATAACCTTGCATCAATATCTGGCTTCCCAATGTTCCAAATTCATGTCGATCACTAAAAATGTGGTATAACTACCCGCCTAACCATTTTGGCCTTAGTGAGAATCTTGCCTTAGAGAATAGTTTTCGAATATTTCGATAATGTGTACAAGAACTCTTTTAATGAGAGCTATCAGAAGGGTCAAAGATATTTATTCCATACGATTAATGATCGTCTAGAGCATATATTGCTATATTTGTTAAAGATTTATAGATAGTATTTTACTCATCTCTCTCTCTCTCTCTGTCTGTCTGTCTGTCTCTCTCTCTCTCTCTCTCTCTCTCTCTCTCTCTCTCTCTCTCTCTGACCAGCTGAAGTAAGACGAAGTAATTTGTACAAATTAGACAGCGCTACAGCATTCCAAATCTGACGTCATTTTTCTGGCAGGGTTGCCAACCGAAAAATCCTTTATAATAAAGAACAATAAATGTAATACATGATGCCTTCGTGTTTATCATGCTCCATAAGGTATTTCATTTATTAGACATTACATTAAATTAAATATAAACTAAGGCAAAGAACATATAGGACCACAATAGAAATTTTTCTTTGCTCATGCATATGGTAATTCATATCCAAAGATCAAAGGTTTAAAATTTCCTCCTTTAATGATTAATAATACCTCATACCAAGTTATTATCGGGAAATGGTAACAATATGCTATGAAATATTCAACGATGCATAAAAATTATACTTGATATCGTTTTCCTTTTATTTGAAAATTGTGTAACATATCGAAATACATTTTATTCATTCAGGGAAAAATGTAATTTTATCGATGTACCGTAGTTGCTACCTGAAGCAGTTGAATGCATCTGTATATTAATTTCTATAATTTTTCCTTTAATGTTTTGTAGAAGAAAGAGCAATACACTAAGTGTATATCTCATTTTAATATTTGACTGGAATATGAAGGAAATAAAAATCACTGTTTGCACAAAGTGGCCATCGAACGTTCAGGGTTGCCAATTTATGAAACGATACAAGACGTTTAATCATGGTAAATCATGAGAATCGAGAACTTTAGCAACCTCAGATTTAGGGAATTATAATCTAAATAGCATTTAAATTGCTTTAAAAATAATTAGAATGACCACTAATATGTTAATTAAAGTATATTGCATCGTATTTTGTTGGTAGTTCGGCTGTTCAAGTCGTCTATGATTGGCGCGTCCATTATCGGTGTAGGGGAAAATAAAAGTCTAGGTTAAGGATACAATATTTATTTTTATCTTATTATGCATAGACTATTCATATAATGAAGCTTCATAAGAAATTAAACATTATTGCAGATCTTATGATTTAGAAGCGATAATAGTGACGTGATAAATACGAATATCACTATTGCCTACCACCCTTTCTCCCCCGTAGTTTCGGAAAACAATTGATAAATGACAATGGTTATGAAAGCCGCCAATAGATGGTGTTGGTGCTTTGTTTATAGTTGGAAATATCTGAGATTTTCGCTGGTAGGATAATCATAAAGCAACCACGTGGTTACTTTAATGCATACCAATTTCAATTACCAGATGAATTATATGTATTACATTTATGTCATTTTGAATTATAATTCAAACGTTATGCTTTAATCCGCTTGTTTCATTTGCATATATAGTTGTGGACGCCAATGAGATATAATGAGATGATATTCGTTATCAGGTAATTTGATGACACCAATTGCAATATAATTCTGATTCCTCTCGTCATTTCAAGGGTATCTAATACAGTATTGCTCTTCAAATGCCAGGAAATGACACAAACATGAGTTTGATCTTGTTATTTCATCAACTGTGAATCATAATTTAGAAGACACGTTCTTTTATCTAAAATCGAAATTCTGTTAAAACTATAATTTCAAAAGAAATTGTCCACATTATTTCAACTGAATCAGAACTCAAAATCAATATGATACATTTCTTTTTAGTTTTCAAAGAGAGAGAGAGAGAGAGAGAGAGAGAGAGAGGAGAGAGAGAGAGAGAGAGAGAGAGTTATGTTAATGTCTTAATCTTATATAATAATTATTATCCAGAGTGGGATGTATATTGGTTCTTTCAAATATACAATTAATAATTACTGAGATACGGTAGAGTATATTCTCGAGCTTATACTACATTATAATCAGAACTATTGGGCCTTTGCTCTAGCTACAGTAGCCTACTTTCTGTTTCTTTATTTGCAGTCTTCCAACCTACTCAATCTTCCACAGAACTATTTCTTTGAGTGATATACCTAATCATGAAGAATGTATTTATAGAAAATAAAGTCTTGCATCACGACATCAGAACCCTTGAGTTTGTCATGAGAGTTCAAGATGAGAACTGAAGGTAGTCTTCCACTGTCTTGGGTTAGAGTTCTCTTGCTTGATGGTACACTCTGACACACTATTCTATCTTATTTCTCTTCCTCTTGTTTGGTTAAATTTTTTAGCGTTTACATAGGAGATGTCTATTTTAATGTAGTTACTGTTCTTAAAATATTT
>NC_090763.1:1550326-1553370 GCF_036898095.1 Palaemon carinicauda | reverse complement strand
TTATTATTGAAAGACACCTTGAGCATAGTAATGTTGTTCATCCTTGAATATCAAAAGAGAGAGAGAGAGGAGAGAGAGAGAGAGAGGAGAGAGAGGAGAGAGAGAGAGAGAGAGAGGAGAGAGAGAGAGAGCTCTGGATTTTTCTTTCATTCTTTTCTTCTTATCCATTCGCAAATGTGCACATACACTGAATTCATCTGTAGGATATATATATATATATATATATATATATATATATATATATATATATATATATATATATATATATACAGTATATATATGTATATATATATGAATATATATATATATATATATGTATATATATATATATACATATACATATATATATATACATATATGTATAATATGTGTGTATATAAGATATACAGTTTATATATATACACATACAAACACATATATGTATATATATATATATATGTATGTATATATACAGAATATACATATATATATGTATATATACATATATTTATATATGTATATATACATTTATATATATATATATATATATATATATATATATATATATATATATATGGTGTGTGTGTGTGTGTGTGTGTGTGAGTGTGTATGTATACATATCTATATGAACATATTTCATATATCATACATACATCCATCTAAATATGTGCACATTGAAATGAAATTGTGCATACAGTATATGCTGACATGCAGCTTCATGTGCTTTCATTACTTGAGTATTGAAATGTATCCAATTTCCCTTCCTTTGTTCCTTAAAGCTAAGCGAATTCTCCGAGGATTCCAATACTCCACTTCGTAAAGAATTTGGAAACAAAACTTCCATTCTTTATCCTCTCTATCGTTTGCTCTCGTTTGGTATTGATTTGTTTCCCTTTATTTTATTTTGCTATATTTCTTCATCCTTCAATGACTTTATACTTCTATCCTATTTTACTTTAGCTTCATTTTAAGGATATTTTGTCTTTTTTTCGGTTGTTGTCACCTATTGGTAACGTCTCTGTCTGATGATCGCCAGATTGGAGTTCGAATCCCGCTCAAATTCGTTAATTCCTTTTGGTCGCTGCAATCTCAACATCCTTGTGAGCTAAAGAGCAATGGGTTTGGGAGCCTATAGGTTTATCTGCTGAGTCATTAGCATCCATTGCTTGGTCCATCCTGGTTCTAGCTTGGGTGGAGAGGGGGCTTGGGTGTTGATCATATGTATATATGGTCAGTCTCTAGGGCGTTGTCCTGATTGCTAGGACAATGTCCCTTACATCTGCCATTCATGAGTGGCCTTTAAAGCTTTAAACACGTCTCTTCTGCTATTATTTTATTTTGCTATATTTCTCTATCCTTCAATGGCTTCATACTTCTATCCATTTTTTCTTTAGCTTCTTTTTAAGGATATTTTGTCTTTTTTTTCGGTTGTTGTAGCCTATTGGTAACGTCTCTGCCTGGAGACCACCTGACTGGAGTTCGAGTCCCACTCAAACTCGTTTCTTCCTTTGACGCTGCCATCCCAACATCCTTGTGAGCTAAGGATGGGGGGTTTTGGAGAGCCTGTAGGTCTACCTGCTGAGTCATCAGCAGCTATTGCCTAGCCCTCCCTGGTCCTAGCTTGGGTGGAGAGGGGTCTTGGGTGCTGATCATATGTGTATATGGTCAGTCTCTAGGGCATTGTCCTGATTGGAAGGGCAATGTCCCTTGACTCTGCCAATCCCGAGCGCCCTTTAAAACCTTTAAACACGTCTCTTCTGCCATTAATTTACTTGGGTCTTTATTTCTATGTAAGATATTTTAGCTTTTTCTTGATATCATAATCGTTATGAAGTTCTGAATTATTATTATTATTATTATTATTATTATTATCAATTGCCTAGCTAGAACCTTAATTGTAAAAGCAGGATGCTACAAGGCCAGTGGCTCCAACAGGGGAAAAAGCCCTTTGAGGAAAGGAAACAAGGAAGAAAAGAGTATTTTAAGAACAGTAACAACATTAAAATAAATATTTCTTATATGTTTACACTCATTAGCTGTTAAACTAATGGAAGATATTAACTGAAGTACTAAAAACCTCCTATGTCATCACCCACCCTTCAACACCTCTCACAACAACAACCCCACCCCAACAACTCTCGCCCCAACACCCCCACCAGCTCCAACACCTCTTACCCCAACACCTCTCACCTCAACACCCGCCCCAACACCTCTCACCAACACCTCCAACACCCTAACACTTTTCACCTCAACACCACCACCACTTCCCCTACACTTCTTCCCCCAACACCCCCACCATCTACCCAACACCCTTCACCCGAACACCCCCACCCCCCTTCACCAAAACCTCTCACCCCAAAACCCCACCACCTCCCCAACACCTCTCGCCACAACACCCCTCCAACACCTCTCACCCCAAAACCCCCACCACCTCCCCAACACCTCTCACCACAACACCCCTTCCTACACTTCTCACCCTAACACCCCTGCAACACCTCTCACCACAACACCCCTTCAACACCTTTCCCCCCAACATGCCCACCTTTCCTCCTGATCTATTATAGAATTTAATTTCCTCTTTGTTATCCCTCTACAGAATTAAATTGAGATCCAGTGAAAATTGCTTCTGAAAAAAAAAAACAGAAAGAAGGAAAAAAGAAAAATAAAGAAAGAAAACAGGCAGTTAGGTAAACACATGTAAATAAGTAAACATCTCTGGCCAATATCTTTGCAAAGTAGGTCGAGACTTTGAGTTTGAGTTTAGGTAATGCTTAGGCAAAAAATGTTGCTTTAGTTTAGAGCAAGGGAATTTTGTATTATCTTTACGAGCAACGAAGGAATGATTAATCTATTATAGTTAAAGATTCCTGTTAAAATATTTTTCCTACACTTTAGTAGTCAGATAAAAAGAAATTATTTATTCTTTGATAGAAATGTGAATTATGTTGCTTCAGTTTAGAACAAGGAAATTTTTTCCTTTATCTTTACGAGCAACGAAGGAATAATTAATACATAGTTAAAGATTCTAATAAAAAGATTTTTTCTACACTTTAGTAGTGAGAAGA
>NC_090763.1:1542826-1547826 GCF_036898095.1 Palaemon carinicauda | reverse complement strand
AATTCGTTGGGGGAAAAATCTGAGGGCTGTAGAAACCATTTGACCTCAAACAAATTTCTGAGCTAGGCAAAGCCAGTAGGCCTACGGCAGACGTCAAGTACAGAATCTATAAAGGCAAATCCTCTTCCTATAATAGTAAAATTTTTAATGGAATAGTATAGGTGGAATAATTCGGTTATTGTGTTTGAGATATTAGAAATCGTTCTCTCCCTAAAAAAATCGTTATAGTGAAATACACGTCATTGTGAAGATCGAAAAGGTACTTGGTGTTACCTTTTAAGGTTAAAATACTATGTATTGAAAATTGAAATAGATAGATACGTAGATAGACAGGAAAGCATTACGTTGCACATAGCAGGGAATCTCTCCCCCGCTGTGAAGGTCGACTGCAGAGATTGATTATGCTGTCAGTTAACATGCTTCGCATATCCACGGCCTAGGCATATATCCAAGCAACGATCTGGCATCATCTGGGTCTAATTTCCTGTCTCCCCCTAGTTTTAGAACTTTGTACAACTAAGGCCTAGATCCCTGTAACTTTCTAGGTCTAGCTTCCTCAGACGCCATAGATGTATATCTCTGTAACGCCCTCGGTGTAGATTACTGATGCAGCCTAGGTCTAAATTCGTGTTACGCCCTAATTTTCTGTCCCCAACGTGTAACTTCGTTACTCCAGAGGCTTTTCAAGTTAAGTGGCCTTCTTCCATCGCAAGTGGAAACCTGCGTTTCAGATAACGTTTACGCTGTAGAGGAAATCCTTAAAAGGGATTGGTTATTCCTGCTCATCTACGAGTGTTACGAGATCTTATGATAATATTTGACTTTGTAGAGAGCCCAGACTAATGGATCTTCTTCTTATTCTTCTTCTTCTTCTTCTTCTTCTTCTTCTTTCCCACCGTTATTTCTAGATTAAGGGATCGGTTGCCTGATGCGTCCTCTCCAATGCCTTCTATCAAAGGCATCCTCTTTCACCAAACCTCTTCTCTCCATATCATCCTTAACTTTATCTCGCCATCTAGTTCTCTTCCTCCTCTCTATATCTTCTTTCCCCAACAGGCCACACCTGGGTTACAAAATAAGTGTTTAAATTTGAGGTAGACAAAAACATAAACCGATGTTTATTTTCCTTTATAAGTGAACAAGTTTTCAGACTCTTTATCAATGTTTAAGGTTTAAAGTTTTAAATTCCTCCCATAAATAGCAGAGGCATGGGGCAGCGACAATTACCTGGCTAGCAGGACGTTGCCCTAGCCCAAGACCCCTCTCCATCCAAGCTATGACCAGGGAGGGCCAGACTATGGCTGCTGATGATTTAACACGTAGATCTATAAACTTCCCCAAACACCCCATCTTTAGCTATGACCATATGGATGAAGAGGCTGCAGACACTACAAGAAACTATCTGGTGGATCACCAGGCAGGAACGTTTCCAATAAGCCACCACTTCCTTTTAACATCTGTATTTTGAATCAGTATTTGACGAAAAATACAATCAATACCTAAACAAACTATAATTCAATTAATCAGAACATTTTATCAGAAATGGTTCATCATCAGGTATACTGGTATATCTACGGGTTGCATGATTGCAAGAGGCCGTGCTTGGACGCAAGGGCCAGGCAATCTACAACAACAACAACAACAACATATATACTGGATATTCAAAGAACAAGGCATATCGATATAATTCAAAATGTTCATATATCCTGTTTTCCACATCGTTCTTCATTCCTCGATGCATTCTCGAGACTGAAGATCTATTCAAAGAAATTTTTCCCATGATATATGTGTCATGACATATATCATAGAAACATATAACTCTTCCACAATATCATAGAGCCTTTTGCCTCTTGTTATTTAAGGAATGTATCATGAAATGCTTGCTTTTTTTATTTATTTTTTTTTTCTTTTTTGCTCTGGCTGGTTTACATCCATGCATTTATACAAGTCTTGTATTTGCTCACATTGCATCTCTCTCTTATCCAACAATCTCGTCTTTCTTTTATATCATTTCTGGATGGGTACGAAGGTCACGACGAAGTCATGGATTAAAACTTCATATTTGCTTTTAATTATTTCATACCCTTGTTTGGGATTTTTGTATCTACCTGTTTGTAGGTCTCATGAATATTCTTGAATATATCAGAAGTGGTAAAGCCTTGACAAGCATAATTTTTATAATTTTTAGAGTCATGTATGTATATGATTATATTGGGGTAGCTTGAATGTGTGGTGGTGGATGTGGTAACGTACCCTGACTGGTGAACACCAGACTGAGATTCGAGTCCCACTCATACTCGTTAGTTCCTTTGGTTGTTACAACCTCACCATCCTTGTGACCTAAGGATGGTAGGGTTGGGGGAGCCCATAGGTCTATCTGCTGAGACGTCAGCTGCCATTGCCTAGCTCTCCTTGATCCTAGCTTGGGTGGAGAGGGGGCTTGGGCGTTGATCACTTGTATATATTGTCAGTCTCTAGGGCATTGTCCTGATTTATAGGGCAATGTCACTGTCCGTTGCCTCTGCCATTTATGAGCGGTCTTTAAACCTTTAAACATGGCAAGGTCTTTCAGTGTTCTAGTTTCGGAATTGGGATTGTATATAACGGTGTTTACTGTAGGTGTTAGACGAGACATAGCCTTCCCACATTATAGTTTCAGATTATTGAATGTATATGTTTTTCATTTCTCTCAGTTTTATGTATGACGTGAGAAATCCTAGTCATACTTAAATTTAGGAAACTAGTTTTTTCTCTTTCTTATATTTTTCTACAATTATGTCTGACGCGACAATGGCTTGCTGCATTCTAGTTTCAGAGATATTTATGGACATAATAGTTTTAGTTGTCTCGTTTGTGTAAGACGTTACATAGCTTTGTCAAATTTCAATTTGGAAAACAAGTTTGAAGCTAATTTATTTCTATGTTTCTTGAACGTGACTGACGGGACATTACCTTGTATCGTTGCAATTCTGGAGGCAATTTTGTATCTAACTCTTCTCTATTATTATTATTATTTTTATTATTATTATTATTATTATTATTATTATTTACCTTATTATTGTTATTTACATTATTATTATTATTATTATTATTACTATCTAAGATACAACCCTAGTTGGAAAAGCAAGACGCTATAAGCCCAAGGGCTCCAACAGGGAAAAATAGCCCTGTAAGGAGAGGAAATAAGAAAATATATAAACGATATTAGAAATAACGAACAACTAAAATATTTTTTTTTTTTTAAACAGTAACAGCATTAAAACACATATTTCACATATAACCATATAAAAAGAGTCTTATATCAGCCTGTTCAACATAACATTGCTGCAAGTTTGAACTTTTGAAGTTCTACCCGATTAGGAAGATCATTCCACAACTTGAACACAACTGGAATAAAACTTCTAGAATACTCTCACTTGAATTTATCAGTGGTGACAACGTCTTGCCAATATCACAATTTTGGAGTCCAGATTATATTCAAAATTTTATAGGTTGTCTGTGTGCCATGTAAGACTATGCTTAGCCATATCGAAGAATCTGGAACGTTGAAATAACTTCCAAGTGAATATATATCCTCAATACGATTTTTCATTTCATATTTCTAGCATCACTGGAAGGAATTTTTTATATTTATGTTTATGTAATTTTTAGTATAGAATATGTTAGGACGATTTTTTTAGTTGTTCATTACTTCTTATATAGTTTATTTATTTCCTTATTTCCTTTCCTCACTGAGCTATTTTTCCCTTGGAGTTCTTGGACTTATACTGCTTTTCCAACTAGAGTAGTAGCTTAGTTAATAATAATAATAATAATAATAATAATAATAATAATAATAACCTTTGTGTTTAGCCTTAACCTTGCCTCCATATCTGGCTTCTCAATGTTCCAAATTTCTGTTGATCACTAAAAAGGTGGCATAACTACCTGCTTGATCAATATGGCTCTTAATGTAAAATCTTGCCTTAGAGAAGAGTTTACGAATACATTGACTTTTTATGTGATAATGTGTACAAGAATACTTTTAATGAGAGATATCAGAAGGGTCACAAATATTTATTCCATACGACTAATGATCATCCAGAGCATATTGCTATTTCTGTTTGAGACTTATATACAGTAGGCCTATTTTACTTAGCTAACACGCACACACCCACTCTCTATCTCTCTCTCTCTCTCTCTCTTCTCTCTCTCTCTCTCTCTCTCTCTCTCTCTCTCTCTCTCTCTCTCTCTCTCTCTCTTTCTTATCAACTGAAGTGAGATAAAGTAATTTGCAAAAATTAGACAGAGACAGCATTCCAAAACTGACGTCATTTTTCTGACAGGGTTGCCAACCGGAAATTCCCGTATAAGAAAGAATAATAAATGAAATACGTGATACCTTCGGGTTTATTACGCTTCAAAATGTATTCTATTTATTACAAATTACATTAACTTGAATCTACACTACATAGAAGAACATATAGGACCGCAATAGAAATTTTCCTTAGCTCATGCATATGGTAATTTATATCCAAAGAACAAAGGTTTACAATATCTTCCTTTAATGAATAATAATACCTCATACCAAGTTATTATCAGGAAATGGTAACAATATGCTATAAAATATTCGACGATGCATGGAAATTAAACTTGATATCGTATTCGTTTTATTTGAATATTGCGTAACATATCAAAACACTTTTTATTCCTTTAGGGAAAAATGTATTTCTACCGATATACAGTAGCTGCTACCTGAAGCAGTTGAATGCATCTGTATATTAATTTCTATAATTTTTCCTTTAATGTTTTGTAGAAGAAAGAGCAATACACTAAGTGTATGTCTCATTTTAATATTTGACTGGAATATGAAGGAAATAAAAATCACTGTTTACACAAAGTGGCCATCGAACGTTCAGGGTTGCCAATTTATGAAACGTCACAAGACGTTTAATCAATGTAAGTAATTTGAATTGAGAACTTTAGCAACCTCAAAGTTAGGGAATTATAATCTAAATAAC
>NC_090763.1:1520326-1537826 GCF_036898095.1 Palaemon carinicauda | reverse complement strand
CCGTCTCCCACAAATTACCGAACCAGTGGTTTGTAGTTAGGAAATAAGGAGGAGTTGAAGCTGTGTGTATGTACGTGTTTATGTTTTTGCATATCTATCTAAATATTTAGCCGTCATTTTTTGACGGCTCTGGTACACTACTTCATATATGACCAGCAAATCACTCTGAGAGTGCAGACCTGGGCCACAGCAGCTTATTTCTCGAAACCAGCGTGCCTTTCCCAGAATCAATTAATTATTACCAGCTCTTTAAATAAAAGTTTAAAATCCCTGCAAGTTTCATTACTTTACGTTTAAATTGTGGCAGTAGGGTTGATGACCAGAGTTTGACCTTTGCTTGACCTTGACCTTGGATTTGACCTTGACCTTCAACCCTAACAGCTCTTTACACAACAGCTTAAAATTCATGCAAGTTTCATTAAATTGTGGTCAGGAAACTGTTCATAAAAAAAAAACACGCACGCACACGCAAACAAACACACAAAACAGGTGGTAAAACGTAACCTACTTCCAACTTCGTTGGCGAAGGTAATTACCATGCTCGTAACCTTAAGACCAGGAGAGGTAATAATAGGTAATGGGAAGGGTCGAATCCCAGGTGTTCCTCCTATTACGCCTCGAAAAAGTCCCCCCACCCCTCTTCCCCTCCCCCACCCCCCGCAATGCTTCTTCATTAAGGAATGCGTTTCATCCCTCATAAACAATGAACCCCCCCCCCCGTTCCATTTGCTAATGCAGCGACTTGGAGATGACCCAGCCTTTCCTAATGGCATCACAGGAGTTGTAAAAAAGCAAAATGGAAAATTCTTGACGCCGGGATTACCGCAAATTACTCGGGGTCCATATTTGGAAATTAGGGCAGGCAGGAGATGTGTGCGTGAATGTAACGTATAGGCGTAATTGTGATTACGCTATATGTTTGTTTGAATGCAAATCATTCCATGAGTCTGATTGTATTACTTTTTATTGATGCATGTAAAAAAATCTTCTTCTAGGTAGTAGTAATAATGATAATAATAATAATGATAATATATATATATATATATATATATATATATATATATATATATATACACTATCAACAATTAATTGTTCACTACAAAACATCAGAACATAGGCCTTAGACATGTCTTTCCTCTCGCGTCTGTTTATGTTTTTTCTATGCCAGTCCACAGCAAACTTTCTTTGTTCGTCAACCCATCGTCTTCTCTTCCTTTCCCTGTTTCTTTTGCAAACTCTGGGGACCCATTCTGTTAGTCTTAATGTCCATCCATTATCTGTCATTTACGTTATATGTCCTGCCCGTGTCCATTTCTTTTTCTTACGTGTTGTTAGAATATCCTCTACTTTAATTTGGTCTCGTGTCCACATTGCTCTTTTAATGTCTCTTGGTGTTATTCCCATCATTATTCTTTCCATAGCTCTCTGAGTTGTAACTAGCTTATGTTCTAAGGCTTTAGTAAGGCTCCAAGCTTTTTATACACAAGTTGAAACTGGTAAGACCATCTCATTAAATATTTTTCTTTTCATAAGCTCATTTTGTTTAAGAAAAGCTCTCCATCCCTTTCTTATCTTTTTTTTTTTTTAATTATGGTCTCGTGTCCTGGTGAAACTCTGTCTGTCCCAAGTACGTATATTCATTAACGGTCTCTAGAGGTTTATCGACATATCCTGTAGGTGTGTATCTTTGTACTGACGTATATATATATATATATATATATATATATATATATATATATATATATATACAGTATATATATATATATACATATATATATAGATTTGTATATATATATATATATACTGTATATGTATATATATATATATATATATATATCATATATATACTATATATTGATACATATACAGTATGTGCATTAACAAAGTAAACTGAAACACGTCAGGATTCGTTCAGTATTTTTCTTTTTTTTATGTGATCATTGCATTTGGGCATTACTGTGTGTGTTTTTCTGTGATTTTTATGCACGCACACACACACTCTCACACACACACACACACACACATATATATATATATATATATATATATATATATACATACATATATATATGTATGTATATATATATGAATTAAATATATATATATATATATATATATATATATATATACATATATATCTTAAGACGTCCCTCCCCATCCGTGTCTCTCAGACGAAAGCATTTGCGATGAATTTCTCTTCATAATTCGTTACTATGACAATAAAAACTGTATTTTACCAAAAAGAAACTTTTTTATTAATAAAATTCATAAGGATAATTGTTGCTATACAACTACTACTACTACTACTACTACTACTACTACTACTACTACTACTACTGTTGATAATAATTATACCAGTAAAAATGATAATGATAATGATATTATTAATAATTCATACCATTAACAGTAACAAAAACGATGATAACAATAAAGATAAAACCGACTTGATTTCATAATATCCGGGAGGAGTCAATAAATATAATAATGATAATAATAATAGATAAATAAATAACTGAAGTAGACTATCTTAAACTTATAAGGCGTAAGCCATCTTATTACTTTAATCATGATATATTTCCAATAATTAAATTCACCAATCCAGAACTATTTAAACAACAAGATTAAAAAGCGAATCAGGCAATTAAAACCATTTTAGAAAGGATATTCTGGCGTAAAACCCCATTAGAAATATACACGATGTTGCCACTCTCGGCGGAAAAAAAAGATTTTCTTTTTCATGTAACTCCGTAAAGTTTGTAAGCCTGTATGAGGAGACACAAGCATTGTCGAGGACGTAGGATGTTGGACTTCTAAATTATTCAGTCTCATAAACGAGCCTTCAGGAGTTCCTTCGTTTTGGTGCCTCATTGTCTCTTGTCCAGCTTGCTCGCATTGTTATCCTTCCTTAATAGTTGATGGGATAGAATTGCATCAGAAGCTTTATTTAGATGTTTTAGAAGGATGATTATATTTATTTGTTACTATATATCTTTTTCTTCTTGCTTTCCCTGGGAAGCGTATGGAGGCGAAGGGTGAAACTATTATATTATTTAATACAGGCCTGCAATTACTGATCAGGTTCTAAATGAAAGAAAATATTTATTCATATATTCGCATATTTGGATATAATATAAGAATTTTTGGGGTGTGTGATTTTAACATTATAAAATCTGCATTTTGCGTGAACTTTAACTTTGCTTAACTTGGCCTAGAATCCAGCCTTAATCCATCATGCTCTTAACATTTTGTCATTAACCATTTAAAAGACTATATTGATGATCTTGCTTGCTTTGCTTTAAGATTACCTTGCCTTATGCAAGACACGGGCTCTTGCCTTGGAAGCCCGTAAGCGAATGTTAAATGAAGAAACAATAAATTTACTTTGAATGAGAGTATTGGTGATGCAAAGTTACGTCAAAATCTGCTTTCTTTTCAAACATCTGTCCGCAAACGGTTTTGAAAGCATGAATCCTTAAAAAGATAAAAAATGAAGGAAAAGAAAAAAAAAGTTACGTAAGGATAGGGAAATGGAAAAACTTCAGAGATAAAACAATCCAAAATGGCTTCTTTGCAATTTAAAATAGCTGTTCGGGAGAAGTTCATCCATTTTGTCCTTAGACTTCTAGCTGAATTAAGCTTAGAATTTCTTTTTCTTTTCTAATCATGCAGTGTCGTATTACTTAAATTATTAATCGAAGGATTTTGAATTGCTCGAAATCAGATTGTTGACATTACTATTGTAGATAGTGTCAGAGCCTACTTTTATGAGTAGGCCTACTTGTTTATGCGAATTCTAGCTAACCTATTTTCTACTTTTTTTGTTTTTGTTTTTATTTTTTTGTTTGCTATTGTTGTTATGATAATCCCTATGAACTCTTGAAATATTAAGGAAATTACAGTTTAAATCTCAAAGAATTTTATATAATCTATGGGATTCCTTTATAGAAATGCAGTTTCTCTTAATTAGATTCTTCGTTTTCTGGTAGATCACGTTGAGCGATGATATACATAGACCTTCATAACAAATTTCAAAACCATCATCAAATATAAATTACAGATACATATAAAACTAAGTTTATGCTTCTTTCGTATACTAAATATTTATTAGAATGATGACCATCTTTACAATCGTTTATAAAGCTCGGCTTTTCCTTGGTCTTGTGAGACTCCAGAGACAGCTCTCTGTTTTTCTAAAACTCGATGTTTATTTTTGAAGAGAGAGAGAGAGAGAGAGAGAGAGAGAGAGAGAGAGAGAGAGAGAGAGAGAGAGAGAGAGAGAGAGAGAGAGAGATGGAAAGATTTGTAAACTGGTAGCGATTTATAAATTGCTTTATAAATCACAGATAGTGAGACGATAGGATAGAAGCTGCTCCCACGTATACGATAGATAACTTTGCTTGAAGAGATAGTTATCATCAATGTTTATAGTCTCGGAGGAATGCAGGAAGCTGAGAGAGAGAGAGAGAGAGAGAGAGAGAGAGAGAGAGAGAGAGAGAGAGAGATTATGGCACTAGGTAATTATATCATTATTCAGTCAAACAAATTCTCTACAATTTTGATACAATCGTCTACAGAATTTGATAATCATGTAAATTCTTTCTTTTTTCATGACACTAACATAGGAATGAGTTGTAGGAACTAATATAAGAATAAACTGTATCAGCCCAGTCTAAGTTTTATAAACCAGAAAGACAACCATACAAAGAAATTTGGAATTAGAAATCTGGCAATCACACTACTTTGAATTCATTGGCATTAGTCTGGCCTATTCTTTACATACTCTCCTCTGTCCTCATACACCTGACAACACTGAGATTACCAAACAATTATTCTTCACCCAAGGGGTTACTGCACTAATTGTTCAGGGACAATTTAGCTATGGTAAGCAGCTCTTCTAGGAGAAGGACACTCCAAATCATACCATTGTTCTTTAGTCTTGGGTAGTAACATAGCCTCTGTACCATGGTTTTCCACAGTCTTATTTCTCTTCCTCTTGTTTTATCAAAGTTTTTATAGCTTAAGTAAGAGATAATTATTTTGATGTTACTGTTCTTGAAATATTTTATTTTTCCTTGTTTCATTTCCTCACTGGGCTATTTTCCCTGTTGGAGCCCCTGGGCTTATAGTATACTGCTTTTCCAACTAGGGTTGTAGCTTAGCATTTAATAATAATGATAATAATAATAATAATTACCAATAAAGAAAAAGAATTACTAAAATGTTCAGCAAATATACCAACGAGAGACTAAAATTAATAACAGGTTCACTAACCCTTCACGTTCAGGATGATAGAGACCCTCGTGTTGTTGACAGGAGACTTACAAGGGTGTTCAGAGGCTTCTCTCTGCTGACATTTCATCAACTTTAATCCTCGGTACTCATTTTGTACATGTGTATTTCATCTCTCTCTCTCTCTCTCTCTCTCTCTCTCTCTCTCTCTCTTGATGTAGCTATCTATTTATCTCTTTCCCCTCTTGTATGCATAATTTATCAACTAGTGTGGTTGACTATCGTACTCGATTTTTTTCACATACTCTCTTGTACTTGACGATTACATTTGTAAAATCTCTCTCTCTCTCTCTCTCTCTCTCTCTCTCTCTCTCTCTCTCTCTCTCTCTCTCTCTCTCTTGCCTTGTATTTAATTATATGGATTTGTAAATTTCTCTCCCTCTCTTTTTCTCTCTCTACATTTTCGTTCGTATACTGCCTTGCACTTAACGGTATAAATTGGTAAAATCTCTCTCTCTCTCTCTCTCTCTCTCTCTCTCTCTCTCTCTCTCTCTCTCTCTCTCTCTTCATAAATATATATATATACATATATATATACACATATATATATGTTTACATATATATATATATATGTATATGTATATATATATATATATATATATATATATATATATATATATATATATATATATATATATATATATATATAAATATTAAAATATTCTCCTGCAATTAACGATATAGATTTATAAAATGACTTTCTCTCTCTCTCTCTCTCTCTCTCTCTCTCTCTCTCTCTCTCTCTCTCTCTCTCTCTCTCTCTCATAGGACACTGCTTCTAAACCTCGAATTACCCATCCAATCAGCAACCCCTTCTCCCCCCACAACAAGACACAGCAATAAAACTGGGGCAACGGCGAACAACAATCGAAGACCACTTCAAGGATTCTCCTCGAAGTCCTTCGACGTAAGCTGCAGAGGCATCCTGTGAATCCTCACAATCCCGAAGGACAACGCTTCAGGACTGTCTGAATTAGTCGAGGGAATGTATTGCTCAGAGTTTCCATTATTGGAGGGATGAAGAAGAACCATTTATATAATCGAATAGTAGAAATTGCATGTTAGGAAACAGGCCTACTTTCTTTGTGGTTTTCGTAATGTATCTCTCTCTTTATGTATATATATATATATATATATATATATATATATATATATATATATATATATATATATATATATATATATATACTCGTGGGTTTGTGTGGGAGTCCATGTATGCATGTATAAACGTGTGTTTTGCGTATATATTCATATAAATATGCATATATAGAATATCTATATATAAATATATGTATGTATATATAAAACAGTATTCAATTGTATTAGATTTTTTATTCTAAATTATATTACTCTCGTTAAAATTTGCATTCCTGGTCCATAGAAATAAATATAAATCTAATGTCACTGAACTGGGCGACATACTTTCCATTTATCTGTTTTGCAATTTTAACTGCAATGACATAATTCAATACATAATACACAATTTTAGTTAAGTTTATCAGACAGATAATTTTCCCTGATTTATTAATGAGTGTGTCCATATAACATGGATGTTAAAGCGCTTAGCTTACTTGAGTATTAACATACATTTTGGCAACGATGATAATTTGCAGATAATGATGGGTGCATCAGGAAACCGACCCCTTAATTTAGGGATAACGGTGGGGAAGAAGAAGATATATATGAAATACTGGTATGTATAACTCTGCACCATATGTTTGTATGTAGACACATATATGTGTAGTATATGTAGCCACGTCCATTTATATCTAGAATTAATTGAATTTAAACTACAGTATATGAGTAGGTGTTGGGCCCTTAAGGCCATTCAGTAACCAAATGTAAGTGTGAAAAAGCCCTGCAGTTACACCATGAAGTAAAAGGTAAATAATACTATAGTTTAAATGTTTAAAGGTTTAAAGGCTGCTCATGAATGCAAGAGGCAAGGAATGGTGACATTGCCCTATGGAGCAGGATAATGCCCTAGAGACTGACCATATCTACATATCATCAGCGCCCCAGCCCTCTCTCCACCCAAGCTAGGACCAATGATGGCCAGGCTATGGCTGTTGATGACTCGTCAGATAGACCTATAGGCTCTCCCAAACCGCCCATCCTTAGCTCACAAGGATGGTGAGGTTGCAGTGGCCAAAGGAACTAACGAGTTTGAGGGGGACTCGACCCCCAGTCTGGCGATCACCAGTCAGGGACGTTTCCACATCGGCCACCACAATCTTTCACTGACAATACTAGTTTGTATCCTTTAGAAATGTGGTAGCCTACTGGAAACGTCCCTGTCTAGCGATCTGCTGGATTGGGGTTCGAGACCCTGCTTAAACTCGATAGTTTCAGGTAGTGTCTGCAACCTCACCATCTTTGTGAGCTATAGATATGGGGTTTTAGGGAGCCTATAGGTGTACCTACTGAGTCATTAGCAGCCATTGGCCGACCCTAACTGGTCCTAACTTGGTGGAAAGGGGTTTAGTCGCTGATCATATGTATATTGTATGTGGTCAGTCTCTTGGGCATTGTCACTGGCTCTTGTCTATGTCATTCATGAGTGACCTTTAAACCTTTAAACAGAAAATAGCTTTGAGTGGCCTAGGGTTATTACAAATAACAAAATTTGATTATTTATTTGACCGAATGCTGGTGATAACATTCCCTTGTAATGAAAGATATAATTATTTTTGTCGTGAAGCTCATCGTATTTCAATGAAATAATTAAGAATGTTTTTTTGTTTTTTGTTTTTTTGCTTCTTTTGAATTCACCACCTTTTCTATGAGTATTTCAAGTAGGCGTATTTTTTGAGTAACTGTTCCTTTTCTGACCAATTTTATTCGAGTGCTTTTAAAAGAATTACCAGTGTGTTTTTCAAGAATGATAATTTGTTCCAATAGCTTTTCGGGAATGATTATCTCTTGCGAAGACTTTCCGAGTCTGACTGTTTCTTTAGTCGGATTTTCTTCATAGAGGCCAACGACTGTTCCTTATCTCCCGGACTTCCTTTTGTTCTACTGAGAAACTCGTCTTAGAACTTCCTTAAGCAGAAGGCATTATTATCTGGCCCTTGTGGCGAGGGGTATGTATTTACCCCTGTCTGTTTAGTTTATTTATTTGTTTGTTTGTTTTTCAAACATATGTCAACCTGCTCAATATAAAAACATTGGCAGATAGTCTAAACTTCTGAAGTTCCACGCCAACAAGGACAAAGCATTTTTTACTCTAGATAGCCATTACAAAAACATAAGCACAGAATCTATTATCATATCTAAATATAATATGAAAGAATGTTTCGGGACAATTAACCTAATGAAATTGGAGGAAATTGAATAGTTGATTTTTATAATTGTGATTACATTCAGATAAAATGTCAAAGTGCAATACACCAGAAGCTATCATTTTCAGTGATAAGTTCCACATCAGGCACCGTGCCGACATGGTTAAGTCTTGTACAATGAGTTGTAATAAGTGTGACTTTATTGGCTTCGTACCATAAACATAGGATATATTGATAGTTCACGTGATATGTAAAACTGTGTTTTAAATAGATTTTGTTAATTAGTCTGAGAAAACTAAACTTGATCTCCGAGGCTTCAAATCCCCGACCAATTGAAGAAGCAAACAGTTGAAAAGAAGAAATTCTACCCTCCAAAACAAGACTGATCGTAACAAAAACGTTAAGATTGTCAAGGAAAGAACATTCTACGACATACAGGAGTTAATAGGCAATTTACAAGGGCGATAAACCGAACTGGTTCATGTCTAATGAGGTAGGACCGCATGATGACTCGAACTTTGCCCAACAAAGACTGATAACCGAAAATGTCTTTTCTTCGAATGACGGAAATTCAATGGCGCTCGAGCTAGGTCATAACTGCTAACTCACCTCCTGGAAGTCTTTATTATTATTATTATTATTATTATTATTATTATTATTATTATTATTATTATTATTATTAGCTAAGCTACAACCATAGTTGGGAGAAACGTATAGAGGAGAGGTCCCCTTTTTTGTTTTATTTGTTTGATGTCGGCTGCCCCCCAAAATTGGGGGAAATGCCTTGGTATATGTATGTATGTACAACCCTAGTTGGAAAAGCAGGATGCTATAATCACAGGAGCCCCACCAGGGAAAATAGCCCAGTGAGACAGGAAACAAGGAAAAATAAGATATATTAAGAACAGTAACATCTTTCATTGAAAACAACTCTTAAAGATAGAATAATACGGATTTGACAATGACTTGTACTCTAAGAGGACGGCCGTCGCTTTCCCTGGCTTTTGGTGAGTGTTGAACGTCATCATTTATATTTCCATATTTATTACTAATGTATAAAATACACTCTACGTCAGGAAAACTGTAGTACAGTAGAACCAATTATCAGTAGGCATACATCTCGATTATTTTCATTACCCTTAACTTAACTCTCTTCATCGTTATAGCTTGGCTCATTATACTGGTAATTATAATATGAACTTTAGTCATCAATTATTATTATTATTATTATTATTATTATTATTATTATTATTATTATTATTATTATTATGCTAAAGATATATGCATAAATATTCACAAAACTAATTAGCTGCTTTAAATTTCATTAATGATAAATAAGATGACGAACTGTAACGGCAAATTGACATTTAGGAGGTCTGGTATGAATGGCAAATTGGCCTTGTGGGGGCAATTGAGGACCAACATGAGACTTGACTGCTAAAATGCTGTAAGAATAGATAGAGAGAAAAACATAATAATAGATAGATACTGTAGATAGATAGATTGATAGATAGACAGATAGATAGATAGATAGATAATGTAGATAGATAGATCGAAAGATAGATAGATAGATAGACAGATAGATGGATAGAGAATAGATAGATAGATAGATAGATAGATAAACATAACAATAGATAGACACTGTAGATGGATACATCGATAGATGGACAGAGAGCAGAGAGATAGATAGTGAATAGATAAATAGATAGATAGATAGAGATTGATTGATTGATTTAATGTTTTCTGCCATCCTGACATCTAAGGTCATTGACGCCGAGATAGATAGAGAATAGGTAGATAGAGAGATAAAGAATAGATAGATAGATAGATAGAGAATTTATAGATAGATAGAGAATTTATAGATAGATAGAGAATAGATAGATAGATAGCTAGATAGATAGATAGGAGACTGTCTGCTCAAGCAAGTACATCCAATCTGATGGGAGCATTGGAAACACGCCCAAACGCTCACAAACGCTCCCACCAATCCCTGGAGCATCCAAGATGCATGACAGCAAACGAATCCAATTAAGACAAAGGAACTGGAAAGGAACCTTTTTCCTTCCTTCATGCATAATTCAACGGGGGTGGAAACGTTGTCACATCCCCTTACAAAAGCCCTTTATTATTATTATTATTATTATTATTATTATTATTATTATGGTTATCATTATTACTTTTATTATTATTATTATTATTATTATTATTATTATTATTATTATTATAATCTAAGCTACAACCCTAGTTGGAACAGCAGGACAATATAAGCTCAAGGGCTCCAACAGGAAAAAAATAGCTTAGTGAAGAAAGGAAGCAAGGAAATAAATAACTTACAAGAAAAGTAAGAAAGTTGTACATAAGCTAACAATAATTAGGAATAAGATTTAAAGTTTACTGCCCATGGTATAACCTTGGGGGACCAGGCAATTGCTGATGATGATTCAGCAGTTGGACCCGTTTCCTGCTAAACTCCTATTCCTAGTTCACAAGGACTGCAAAATTAGACTTAATAGTTGAGTCTGTCAAACTTGGAATCCGCAGAGTCAATTAACCGATTCCAATAGGAATAGTGACGAAGACAGGTCTTGTGCAATTGGTAATGGGTCACATGTTGCTAATTATTTCATCGCTCTCTCTCTCTCCTCTCTCTCTCTCTCTCTCTCTCTCTCTCTCTCTCTCTCTCTCTCTCTCTTATATCTATCTATCTATCTATCTATCTATATATATATATATATATATATATATATACATATATATATATATATATATATATATATATATATATATGTATGTTAATACTGTATATAAATGTTGTATGCATGCAGACATACATGAACGCGTACACACACACACACACACACACATATATATATATATATATATGTGTGTGTGTGTGTGTGTGTGCGTGTATGCTTTATACATGCATAAGTACATACATACATAAATAAACACACGCACACATATCCTGCATATATATACATCTGCTTACTAATGTATTTCCACGAATTCATAACCGACTCCTCTCTCTCTCTCTCTCTCTCTCTCTCTCTCTCTCTCTCTCTCTCTCTCTCTCTCAGTTTTGTATCTGTGTGCCGGTTAGTGATTACACTTTTGCGACCCTATAAATATCATGATTTAACGCGGATAACAAAAGGCTATCGAGTGCAATATAGCTACAAGTTTTCGTGAATAGTCAGTGATTAGTTTGAGGTCGGAGAAGTGGGATAAAACGTCGGCATAGAATAGTTATCTTGTGAATTACTAAAAATCTAATCAAGATGGCTATGTACAACACGGGCAAGGCTTGGAGAGACATCGCTGGACTCAGCAAAAATAAATTCCATGAGTTGGCGAAACAGGAGCTCGACCGTCTGATAACAGAGGTCACTAGTAACGTCAACCAATGTGACGGAAAAATATTCGCAGACATATTGAAACAATATGATCCAATAAACTGGAGCAAATCTGCGGAAAACATCAGCAAAATAATAGAAGAAATTCCAAAGAAAATCCAAGTGATAAAGAGACTTATAAAGAAAGTCTACATCAATCAACACATTCCATCAAAGAACAATAAGAAGTCCAATATGGTGAATATGCTGATTGATGCAATGGGAAAAAGAATGCCAAAATGGTGTAATACATGTAAGATATGGTATTCCATTAATAATCCTCAACAATTGATTAGAAAATGTGATGCCTGTCATGTCCCAACACATCCCACATGTGCTGAAATACAGCAAAAAATAAAAAATAAAGACACAAAGGTATTCTGCTCAACATGCTTAGTCTGGATAGAAAATATAATTAAGTCGAGACTAAATCTGCAAATAGTTGAAGATAAAGAAGAGGAAGAAGAAGAAACAGAAGAAGAAGAAGAAGAAGAAAAAGAAGAAGAAGAGAACAATGAACAGGATATGTGTAAGGATGCAGAAGAAATCATTGATATAACCTATGATGCCATCCAACAACATACTTATGAAGAAATAAATTACCAGATGGAAACAAATAATAGACCCAAGAGACTCTACCCGGACCTACATAATTTTAGGGAAGAGCAAGAACAAGAAAAAATAGAAAAGAAGGATATAGTCTGCAATATGCTGAAAAGAGGGAATTGCAGATTTGGCGAAAGATGCTACTACAAGCATCCAAAGATATGCCATAATTATGAAATATATGGTAAATGTGCGTATTTAGACGGATATGGAGACGAATGCAGAGATCTCCATCCAAAAATATGCAAAAACCTAAAAGAAGGAAAAGGATGCATTTACAACAAAAAATGTCGATATATGCATCCTGCAACCATGAATGAAAGTAAGAAAACTCAGCAAACTGAAAAGAAAAATGAAAGCAAAAAAGAAACAAAAAAAGAAACAAAAAAGCAGGCCGTGTATATACCGCGCTTTGAACCAAGAGCCCCAAGATATGAGGCCTTTCAACCCAAACCTGCACATTTAGAGCCCAACTACAAAGAATGCATCTAGAATGCCAGGGGTTGGTGCAGATATGGGGACAGTTGCAGGTATACACACACAAATAAATATGAAGGCGAAAGAGCAAATATAATAGAAAAGTTGGATTTTTTAATGGCAGAATTCCGGGAAATGAAGAAAAGAACATCATATCAGAACAGGAAGGAAGCATGGGAGAATCCATATTATTACCAATATTAAATAATGGGGATGAAACACAAACCATAATAGTAATGAATGCACAGGGTTTAGTCACGAGTAACTCTAAAAGGAAAATAGAGTTCTTAGAAGAACTAACCCAAATTGAAAAAATAGATATATTAAATATAAGTGAAACATGGTATTCCCAAGAGACTGGCAGTGATGACCAGATAAAGGGTTTCCAAACTTATAGATCAGACAGAAAAAATAGGAATCAAGGGGGAACTGCAATATATGGAAGAGACATAAATCAAGGAAAAGTATGTGAAAAATACAGCAACACAGAATGTGAATTGATTGCGGTAGAATTTGAATTTGAAAAACTAATGAATATTGTAGTTTACAGACCCCCAAACACTAAGGAGTTTGACATAATAATAGAAAAAATAGATGATATATGTAGAAACCATAAAGACTGGAATATACTCCTATCCGGAGATTTTAACTTTCCTTTCGTGGATTGGAAAGAACGGATAGAAGAAAGTGGTTGTATGTATACATATAAAAAAGATAGTAATAGTAGCGCAGAAGATAAGAGGCAATTTGAAAAGCTTCAAGATATGCTATTAGAACATAATATGCAACAAATAAACCACATTCCAACAAGAAAGGAAAATGTCCTAGATCTAGTATTTGTGAATGAGGTGAATTATGTTAAAGAAATAATAGTGTATAACACGGGAATTTCAGACCACAATGTCATAGAATTGATAGTTCATTCCAAAGCAAGTGATCACAGAATTAATAAAAGCACAAAACTTTGGGAAGGATATGGAAAATATAACTTTTACAGTAAGAATATAAAATGGTCAGAAATAAATGAAGAACTGAATAAAGAATGGAAAAATGTATTTATAAGTGATAATATACAGGTAAATACGGATATACTGTACAAAATACTGGAGAAAATTGTTGAAAAATATGTACCGAAAAAAAATAATAAACAAAAGACGTGCATACCAAGAGACAGAAGGATCTTATTTCAGAAAATTAAAAAGTGGAAGAAAAATCTTGCAAAAGAAAAAAATGTGTGGAAAATGAGGGAAATAAAATGTAAGATAGAAAATGCAGAACAAAAGATTATACAGTCGAAAGAAAATGAAAAAAGGGACTTAGAAGAAAGGACACTTCAAAATATAAAAAGAAACCCCAAAGTACTTTACTCCTATGCAAAAAAGATGAATAAAAGGAGAATAGAAATAGGCCCTCTAAGAATTGAAGGACGGCTAACGAATGAAAAAAAGGAAATATGCAACATATTAGCAGAAAAATATAAGAGTGAGTTCACGCCAAGAATTGCGAATGAGAATAATGAAACAGAAATGAGAGAAGAAAATGTTGAATATCTAACGGATATAGATATTAATGAAGCAGATATTGTCACGGCTATAAACGAAATTAAAAATGGATCGGCAGCCGGACCAGATGGAGTTCCAGCGATTTTGTTAAAAAAAACTGCAAACACTATCGCGAAGCCACTTGCAATACTGCTAAGACAGAGTATAGATATGAGCGAGATATATGTTAAACATAAATTAGCTTATATAACCCCTATCTTCAAAAGTGGATCAAGACTAGAGGCAAGCAATTATAGACCTGTTAGTCTAACATCACATATTATGAAAGTGTATGAGAGGGTAATAAAAAAGAAAATAATGAACCATTTGGTCAAAAATAATTTGTTTAATATGGGTCAACACGGTTTCGTACCTGGAAAAAGTACACAGACCCAACTGATAGCTCACTATGAAAACATATACAATAATATGATAAATGAAAAAGACACAGATGTGATCTATCTAGATTTTGCAAAAGCCTTTGACAAGGTAGACCATAACATATTGGAGAAAAAAATGAGAAAGCATAATATTGTGGGAAAGATAGGAAAATGGGTAAAAGAATTCCTGCAAAACAGAAAACAGATAGTGGTTGCAAATGACGAGAAATCAGATGAAGCCCAGGTAATATCTGGTGTGCCCCAAGGTACGGTATTAGCTGCACTGCTATTTGTTATTATGATCTCAGACATAGACTGTGATGTTGAAAACTCCGTAGTGAGAAGTTTCGCCGATGACACAAGAATAAGTAGAGAAATTACTTGTGATGAAGATAGGAACTCACTACAAAGAGATCTAAACAAAATATATGAATGGGCGGAGATAAATAGGATGGTATTTAACTCCGATAAATTCGAATCAATAAATTATGGAAACAGAGAAGGAATGGTGTATGCATACAAGGGACCTAATAATGAGACAATCACAAACAAGGAAGCAATTAAAGACCTTGGTGTAATTTTAAATAGGAATATGTTATGCAACGACCAAATAGCAACACTGTTGGCTAAATGTAAAGCAAAAATGGGAATGTTATTCAGACACTTTAAAACAAGAAAAGCTGAACACATGATTATGCTTTACAAAACTTATGTGCGTAGTACACTCGAGTACTGCAATGTGATATGGTACCCACACTACCAAAAGGATATTGCGCAAATAGAGAGTGTACAAAGGTCCTATACTGCTAGAATAGAAGAAGTTAAGGACCTTGATTACTGGGAAAGACTGCAATTTTTAAAACTATACAGTCTAGAAAGGAGAAGAGAACGCTACATGATAATACAAGCATGGAAGCAAATAGAAGGAATTGCTGAAAACATCATGGAGCTTAAAGTATCAGAAAGAGCAAGCCGAGGTAGATTAATAGTGCCAAAAAGCATTCCAGGTAAACTGAGAAAGGCGCACAGGACATTAATCCACTACGCACCAGCATCGATAATGCAGCGACTATTTAATGTGCTGCCAGCTCATCTAAGAAACATATCAGGAGTGAGCGTAGATGCGTTTAAAAATCAGCTCGATAAATACCTAAGATGCATCCCAGACCATCCAAGACTGGAAGATGCAAAATACACCGGAAGATGTATTAGCAACTCTCTGGTGGATATACGAGGTGCCTCACACTGAGGGACCTGGGGGAACCCAAACAAAAAATAAGGCAATAAGGTAAGGCTCTCTCTCTCTCTCTCTCTCTCTCTCTCTCTCTCTCTCTCTCTCTCTCTCTCTCAAATCAACCTCCCTGCTCTTCCCTACATCCGGCCACATTTGTTCCCTCCCATTCATCCCTTTCAGCGCTGAAAGGAGGTCGAGCGGCCTTTACCGACTTATCGACTAAACGATTATGATGAGCTGACATTTGCTAAAAGCCCTAGAACAGATAGAGAGACAAATTTTTGGTAGGGCTTTGATGTATTGATTAAAGAGGCTTAGATCATCTGAATGGAATGAAGACCTCAGATTATGTAGACTGATAGTAATGATAGTGATAAGGATCTAACTATTTAGAGTAAATTTGTAAATGATGAAGACAATGATACTGATATGTTTTTAAACTAAATTTGTAAATGATGAAGACAATGATACTAATACGTTTTTAAACTAAATTTGTAAATGATGAAGACAATGATACTAATATGTTTTTAAACTAAATATTTGTAAATGATGAAGACAATGATACTAATATGTTTTTAGACTAAATTTGTAAATGATGAAGACAATGATACTAATATGTTTTTAAACTAAATTTGTAAAAGATGAAGACAATGATACAAATATGTTTTTAAACTAAATTTGTAAAAGATAAAGTTAATGATACTAATATGTTTTTAAACTAAATTTGTAAATGATGAAGAAAATGATACTAATATGTTTTTAAACTAAATTTGTAAGCGATGAAGAAAATAATATCATGTTTGATACATGATTGGTGCTGTAGTTTATCTTCCTGCGATGAAAGAGGTTTAAATTTCCTCCTTTTCTCAGCCATTTATGTCCTGTGGTGTCGAAGCCAATCTTCATAATTCTTTTACCTAATTGTTATCTTTATTTCACAAGATTAACGTTCTGTTTGTATTTTCTCGTGCGAAAATATAAAAAATAATATCCTGAAAATCGTCGTATGATCAACTCACTTAGCTGAAAGATCACCACTGATAATTCTCATATGCAAATTAGGATGTTCAATCCAAAGCCCTAATGTAACTTACGCTGTTGCTGGTAATTTTACTTTTTCTTACACTGCATCATCAAAAGGATTCTCATTATGTTCATATTACTCTACTTTCTTCTTACCACTTCTTCCTTATATATTCTCTATTACTTCTTCATCTGCCTCATCAACTACTGTATTTTTAAGTGGTTATCTTATCATTTTCTTGTTTCTTTTTTCTTTTTTTTTTTGCAGTGCAGGACC
>NC_090763.1:1512826-1515326 GCF_036898095.1 Palaemon carinicauda | reverse complement strand
GTTGGTGGGACGACTTTGGGACAGCGCTGCCAAATGGAATTTCCTTGAATGGAGAATATTATTATTCTTTACAGATTCAAATGATTTAAGAAGTAATAGTTATATGCCAGAAGGTGCATGATTATGGTGTATTTTGATGTTCTTATAATCAGCGTAATTAACATAGACAATTCGAATAACGAAAAAGGAATTGGTCACATTTCTGTTTTCGCCAACGTCGGAATGTGTTACGTCATCTACCTGCGAATTAGTGTTTGTTAATAAGGACGTTCCAGAGTGTAAATCAGTTATAAAATAAACCTTATCATAATTTCCTTAGTAAATGTACGCATGTCAGTAAGACTGTTTCTTGGTTCAATATAGGTTAAAAGAATATTTTAAGTATATACAGTATATTAATGTTTTATAATATATATAATATATATATATATATATATATATATATATATATATGTATATACATATAAAACATTAATGTTTTCCCTTATTAGTAACGGACACGGTCTTCCTAGGTCAATGATAGGCCAATCGTGAATATAAAAAAGCTGATTCAGAAAGATCGTTGAGAGAGAGAGAGGAGAGAGAGAGAGAGAGAGAGAGAGAGAGAGAGAGAGAGAGAGAGAGAGAGAGAGAGAGAGAGATATGACAATTATTTGTCAACATTCATTTTTTTTAGTACGAATATTGATCGCGATGTTTTTAAGGAATTTGGTGCTAGGCATAAAGTTGAAGATGATAGTTTGGAGAGACGGGAATGTCAGCATACATTATAATAATGTCTCCGGGATTAATGAGAATATAAATCAAGTTTTGCTCAATACAAAATTTTGCTTCAAAGGAAAGGTTTCTTCTGTAACGATACCAAAGTAAGTTTAAATTATTGCCAATACATCACTAGAAAGTTTTCCCTTTTTTCACATCTTTTATTGAATGGAAACGTTAACAAAGATGATAGGTTGTTGGATGTTAATAAACATTACTCGAGATGTTTCTCATAGTATTAACAATGTTTTTCAAATAAGTCACGAATACCCTATGAGCGATAGAAATGTGAACAGGTTAGGCTGGCCTAAACAATCAAATGTTTATCCTTATTTCTATCGGTTATTGGATTGAGTCTTTGGCTGGGCAGAAATCTTTATCATTAAAGAAATTTCCTTGCGTTTGAGATCCCAAGGCAGAGCGAATTCGATATTAAGCGGCATTGGTATTTGTATCTTATTTGGAAAAACGGATATATACAGTATATATATATATATATATATATATATATATATATATATACTGTAATATAATATATATATATATATATATATATATATATATATATATATATATATATATATATATACTGTATATATATATATATATATATATACATATATATATGTATATATATGTGTATATATATACATATATATATACATATATATATATACATATATATATACATATATATATATACATATATATATATGTATATATACATATATATATATATATATATATATATATATATATATATAAACACTGATTGTGTATCACTAATACTCGTGATTTTAATCAATGTAGATATCAACCACAATAACATTTGATATGGAACTCAACTCTTGAGGATGCATATCCACTAGAAATTCATTAATGATAAACGCCTCTGGCTGAGCAAGGATTCGATCCTATGTCGTGAGACATAAAGATGGATCCTGAGATCCAATGACTGCATGCGCGACTTTACTAATGGAGCTATCAGGAGAGATAAAAGTTCATTTCAAGTCCACTGTACATTCACCTGTCGAATTCAGGAGTCTGTTCTTAGATTTGAAATCAACCTATCTGACCCCCGACCATCAGAGCCTTTTCAAACTTTAGCCCCCCCCCCCCCACCGGACAAAATGCTCCTACGCCCCTGTTCCTCTCTCGATCGTAAACTATATCAACGCAGGGCAGGAGATGCAACACATTGTAAAGGTCATCTCATTTTGTCCTCATTTGCATAAACTAGATGGAAAAGTATCTTTTCAAAAATTGAACATTGACAAAATCTTGAAGAATATGAAAAGGGAAAATATAAGAAAATAATGGAAGACGTAGAAGCGAAAGAAATTAAACAAAATAAAAAAAAAGGGCGAAGAATGGCACCTATAAAGAATGAAGGTGACAACAAAGCAAGAATATACTATACATGAGGAAAACCGAAAAACCATTAACTTTAAAAAAAAAAAAGAACCAAAGCAGACAAAATAAAATGTGATAGCCTACTGGGAACGTCTCTGCCTGGTATTCTGTTAGTCATGAGTTCGAGATCCACTCAAGCTCCATATTTTCCCTTAGAGTCTGCAACCTCACCATCCTTGTGAGTAAAGATGGGGGTTTTGTGGGAAACAATGGGGCTACCTGCTGAGTCATCAGCATCCATTGCCTGGCCCTCCCTGGTCCTAACTTGATGAAAAAGGGGCTTGGGCGCTGATCATATGTATATAAAGTCGGTATCTATGACATT
>NC_090763.1:1499122-1506622 GCF_036898095.1 Palaemon carinicauda | reverse complement strand
ATATATATATATATATATATATACACAGTATATATATATATATATATATATATATATATATATATATATATATATATCTTGAGACGTTCCTCCTCATCCGTGTCTCTCAGACGAAAGCATTTGCGATTAATTTCTCTTCATATTTCGTTACTATGAAAATAAAAACTGTATTTTACCAAAAAGAAACTTTTTCTTATTAATAAAATTCATAAGGTTAATTGTTGCTATACAACTACTACTACTACTCCTCCTACTACTACTACTAATACTACTGTTGATAATGATTATACAAGTAAAAGTAATAATAATAATGATATTATTAATAATTCATACCATTAACAGGAACAAAAACGATAACAATAAAGATAAAACCTACTTGATTTCATAACATCCTGGCGGAGTCAACAATAATAATAATAATAATAATAATAATAATAATAATAATAATAATAATAATAATAATAACTTTAGTAGGCTATCTTAAACTTATAAGGCGTAAGCCATATTATCACTTTAATCATGATATATTTCCAATAATTAAATTCGCCAATCCAGAATCATTTAAACAACAAGATTAAAAAGCGAATCAGACAATTAAAACCATTTTAGAAAAGACATTCTGGCGTGAAGCCCCGTTAGAAATATTCACGATGTTGCCACTCACGGCGGAAAAAAAAGATTTACTTTTTCATGTAACTCCGTAAAGTTTGTAAGCCTGTATGAGGAGACACAAGCATTGTCGAGGACGCAGGATGTTGAACTTCTAAATTATTCAGTCTCATAAACGAGCCTTCAGGAGTTCCTTCGTTTTGGTGCCTCATTGTCTCTTGTCCAGCTTGCTCGCATTGTTATCCTTCCTTAATAGTTGATGGGATAGGATTGCATCAGGAGCTTTATTCAGATGTTTTAGAAGGATGGTGGTATTTATTTGTTCGATATGTCTTTTTCTTCTTGCTTTCCCTGGGAAGCGTATGGAGGCGAAGGGGTGAAACTATTATATAATTTAATATGGCCTGCAATTACTGATCATGTTCCAAATGAAAGAAGATATTTATTTATATATTCGCATATTTGAATATAATATACGAATTTTGGTAATTTTAACATTATAGAATCTGCATTTTACGTGAACCTTAACTTTGCTTAACTTGGCCTAAAATCCAGCCTTAATCCATAATGCTCCTAACATTTTGTCATTAGCCATTAAAAAGACTATATTGTTGATATTGCTTGCTTTGCTTTAAGATTACCTTGCCTTATGCAAGACACGGGCTCTTGCCTTGGAAGCCCGTAAGCGAATATCAAATGAAGAAACCAAAAATTTACTTTGAATGAGACTATTGATGATGCTAAATTACGAAAAAATCTGCTCTCTTTTCAAACATCTGTCCGCAAACTATTTGAAAACCTGAAACCTTAAAAGAATAAAAAGTGAAGGAAAAGAAAAACAAAGTTACGTAAGGATAGAGAAATGGAAAAACTTCCGAGATAAAACAATCCAAAATGGCTTCTTTGCAATTTAAAATAGCTGCTCGGGAGAAGTTCATCCATTTTGTCCTTAGACTTCTAGGCTGAATTAAGTTTAGAATTTTTTTTTCTAATCATGCAGTGTCGTATTACTTAAATTATTAATCGAAGGATTTTGAATTGCTCGAAATCAGATCGTTGACATTACTATTGTAGATAGTGTCAGAGCCTACTTTTATGAGTAGGCCTACTTGTTTATGCGAATTCTAGCTTGGGTTTTTTTTATTTTTTATTTTTTTATTTTTTTTTTGCTATTGTTATGATAATCCCTCTGAACTCTTGAAATATTAAGGAAATTACAGTTTAAATCCCAAAGAATTTTATATAATCTATGGGATTCCTTTATAGAAACGCAGTTTCTCTTAATTAAATTCTACGTTTTCTGGTAGATCCCGTTGAGCGATAATACACATAGGCCTATATAACAAATTTCAAAACCATCATCAAATATAAATTACAGATACATAAAAAATTAAGTTTATGCTTCTTTTGTATACTAAATATCTAATACAATGATGAACATCTTTACAATCGTTTATAAAGCTCGGGTTTTCCTTGGTCTTGTGAGACTCCAGAGACAGCTCTCTGTTTTTCTAAAACTCTATGTTTACTTTTCAAGAGAGAATGAGAGAGAGAGAGAGAGAGAGAGAGAGAGAGAGAGAGAGAGAGAGATTTGTAAACTGGTAGTGATTTATAAATTGCTTTATAAATCAGAGATAGTGAGACGATAGGATAGAAGCTGCTCCCACGTATACGATTAATGACTTTGCTTGAAGAGATAGTTATCATCAATGTTTATAGTCTCTGAGGAATGCAGGAAGCTGAGAGAGAGAGAGAGAGAGAGAGAGAGAGAGAGAGAGAGAGAGAGAGAGAGAGATTATGGCAGGTAATTACATCATTATTCAAACAAATTTTCTACAATTTTGATGCAATCAATCATTTATGGATTTTGATAAACGGGTATATTATTCAAGACACTAACATATGAATGAGTTGTAAAAACTAATATAGGAATAAATTGTATCAGCCCAGTCTAAGTTTTGTAAACCATAAAGAAAAGCATACAAAGAAATTTGGAATTAGAAACCTGGCAATCACACTTTTTTTAATTCATTGGCATTAGTCTGGCCTTTTCTTTACATACTCTCCTCTGTCCTCATACACCTGACAACACTGAGATTACCAAACAATTCTTCTTCACCCAAGGAGTTGCTGCACTAATTGTTCAGTGGCCATTTTCCTCATGGTGATTGTAGAAGGGACACTTTAGCTATGATAAGCAGCTCTTCTAGGAGGACACTCCAAATCATACCATTGTTCTCTAGTCTTGGGTAGTGCCATAGACTCTCTACCATGGTTTTCCACTTCTTGGGTTAGAGTTCTCTTGCTTGAGGGTAGACTTGGGCACACTATTTTATCTTATTTATCTTCCTCTTGTTTTGTTAAAGTTATTATAGCTTATGTAGGAGATAATTATTTTGATATTACTGTTCTTGAAATATTTTATTTTTCTATTTTTCATTTCCTCACTGGGCTATTTTCCCTGTTGGAGCCCCTGGGCTTATAACATACTGCTTTTCCAACTAGGGTTGTAGCTTAGCAATTAATAATGATAATAATTACCAGTAAAGAAAATGAATTACTAAAAGGTTCAGGAAATAAACCAACGAGAGACTGAAATTAATAACAGGTTCACTAACCCTTCACGTTCAGGATGAGAGAGACCCTCGTGTTGTTGACAGGAGACTTACAAGGGTGTTCAGAGGCTTCTCCTCTCTGCTGACATTTCATCAACTTTAATCCTCGGTACTCATTTTGTACATGTGTATTTCGTCTCTCTCTCTCTCTCTCTCTCTCTCTCTCTCTCTCGGTGTAGCTATCTATCTATCTCTTTCCCCTCTTGTATGCATAATTTATCAACTAGTGTGGTTGATTCTTACTCGATTTTCTTTTTCACATACTCTCTTGTACTTGACGATTACATTTGTAAAATCTCTCTCTCTCTCTCTCTCTCTCTCTCTCTCTCTCCCTTGCCTTGTATTTAATTATATGGATTTGTAAATTTCTCTCCCTCTCTTTTTCTCTCTCTACATTTTTGTTCGTATACTGCCTTGCACTTAACGGTATAAATTGGTAAAATCTCTCTCTCTCTCTCTCTCTCTCTCTCTCTCTCTCTCTCTCTCTCTCTCTCTCTCTTTATATATATATATATATACATATATAAATACACACACATATATATATATATACATACATATATATATATATATATATATATATATATATATATATATATATATATTAAAATATTCTCCTGCAATTAACGATATAGATTTATAAAATGACTTTCTCTTTCTCTCTCTCTCTCTCTCTCTCTCTCTCTCTCTCTCTCTCTCTCTCTGTCTCATAGGACACTGCTTCCAAATCTTGAATTACCCCTCCAATCAGCAACCCCTTCTCCCCCCCCCCCAACAAGACACAGCAATAAAACTGGAGCAACGGCGAACAACAATCGAAGACCACTTCAAGGATTCTCCTCGAAGTCCTTCGACGTAAGCTGCAGAGGCATCCTGCGAATCCTCACAATCCCGAAGGACAACGCTTCAGGACTGTCTGAATTAGTCGAGGGAATGTATTGCTCAGAGTTTCCATTATTGGAGGGATGAAGAAGAACCATTTAAGTAATCGAATGGCAGAAAATGCATGTTAGGAAACAGACCTACTTTCTTTGTGGTTTTTGCATTGTAATTTTCGCATTTATCTCTCTCTCTCTCTCTCTCTCTCTCTCTCTCTCTCTCTCTCTCTCTCTCTCTCTCTCTCTCTCTCTCTATATATATATATATATATATATATATATATATATATATATGCACGCGCATGTGTGTTTTGTGTATGTATACATATATACAGTAGATATTTATATATGCACATATATAGTATATATGTGTGTATGAGATTGTGTATGTATACATATACGTGTTTGTGTATTACATATATATGCATATAAATATGCATATATATATATATACACACACACATATATATATATATGTATATATATATATACATATATACAGTATATATATATATATATATATATATATATATATATATTATTCATATATATATATATATATATATATATACTGTATATATATACACACATACATATATATATATATATATATATATATATATAATAAAATATTCACTTGTATTAGAACTTTTATTTCTAAATTTTATTACTCTCGTTAAAGTTTGCATTCCTGGTCCATAGAAGTATATATAAATCTAATGTCACTGAATTGGGTGACATACTTTCCATATATCTATTTCGTAGTTTTAACAGCAATGACATAATTCAATACCTAATACGCAATATGACTTAAGTTTGTCAAACAGATAAATTTCCTTGATTTATTAATGAGTGAGTCCATATAACAAGGATGTT
This sequence comes from Palaemon carinicauda, assembly GCF_036898095.1. Lineage (NCBI taxonomy): Eukaryota > Metazoa > Arthropoda > Malacostraca > Decapoda > Palaemonidae > Palaemon > Palaemon carinicauda. Next base: position 1,501,644 of record NC_090763.1, on the reverse strand, counting down.
AAAGTACTCAGCTTACTTGAGTATTAGCATACAATTAGGCAACGATAATAATTTGTAGATAATGATAGGTGCATCAGGCAACCGACTCTTTAATTTAGGGATAACGGTGGGGAGGAAGATGATGAAAATGAAATAAAGGTATATATATCTCTGCACCATATGTTTGTATGTAGACACATTTATGTGCAGTATATGTAGCCACGTCCATTTAAATCTAGAATTAATTGAATTTAAACTAGGTGTCGGGCCCTTGAGGCCATTCAGCAACTAAATGTAAGTGTGAAAAAGCCCTGCAGTTACACCATGAAGTAAAAGTTGAATAATACTACAGTGCGCTGTATACGGTTTAAAGGTTTAAAGGTTTAAAGGCCGCTCATGAATGGCAAAGGCTAGGAATAGTGACATTGCCCTATCAAGCAGGATAATGCCCTAGAGACTGACCATATATACATATGATCAGCGCCCCAGCCCTCTCTCCACCCAAGCTAGGACCAATGATGGCCAGGCTATGGCTGTTGATGACTCATCAGATAGACCTATAGGCTCTCTCAAACCGCCCATCCTCAGCTCACAAGGATGGTGAGGTTGCAGCGACCAAAGGAACTAACGAGTTTGAGCGGGACTCGAACCCCAGTCTGGCGATCACCAGTCAGGGACGTTACCACATCGGCCACCACAACCTTTTATTTGCAACAGTAGTTTGTATCCTTTAGAATTGTGGTAGCCTACTGGAAACGTCCCTGTCTAGCGATCTGCTGGATTGGGGTTCAAGACCCTGCTCAAATTCGATAGTTTCAGGTAGTGTCTGCAACCTCACCATCTTTGTGAGCTATAGATATGGGGTTTTAGGGAGCCTATAGGTGTACTTACTGAGTCATTAGCAGCCATTGGCCGACCCTAACTGGTCCTAACTTGGTGGAAAGGGGTTTAGTCGCTGATCCTATGTATATTCTATGTGGTCAGTCTCCAGGGCATTGTCACTGGCTCTTGTCTATGTCATTCATGGGTGACCTTTAAACCTTTAAACAGAAAATCGCTTTGAGTGGCCTAGGGTTATTACAAATAACAAAATTTAATTATTTTTTGAGCGAATGATGGTTATAACATTCCCTTGTAATGAAAGATATAATTATTTCTGTCGTGAAGCTCATCTTATTTCAATGAAATAATTAAGAATGTTTTTATTTTTATTTTTTTTATTTTTTTTATTTATCACCTTTTCTATGAGTATTTCAAGTAGGCGTATTTTTGGGGTAACTGTTCCTTTTCTGACCAATTTTATTCGAGTGCTTTTAAATGAATTACCATTGTGTTTTTCAAGAATGATAATTTGTTCCAAGAGCTTTTCGGGCATGACTATCTCCTGCGAAGACTTTCAGAGTCTGACTGTTTCTCTAGTCGGATTTTCTTCATAGAGGCCAACGACTGTTCCTTATCTTGCAGACTTCCTTTTGTTCTACTGAGAAACTCGTCTTAGAACTTCCTTAAGCAGAAGGCATTATTATCTGGCCCTTGTTGTGGCGAGGGGTATATATTTACCCCTGTCTGTTTAGTTTATTTATTTGTTTGTTTGTTTTTCGAACTTATGTCAACCTGTTCTATATAAGAACATTGGCAGCAAGTCTAAACTTCTGAAGTTCCACGCCAACAAGGACAAAGCATTTTTTACTCTAGACAGCCAATACAAAAACATAAACACAGAATCTATTGTCATATTGAAATATGAATATAAAAGAATGTTTCAGGACAATTATCCTAATGTAATTGGAGGAAATTGAATAGTTGATTTTTATACTTGTGATTACATTCAGATAAAATGTCAAAGTGCAATACACCAGAAAAGATTATTTTCATTGATGACTGTTCCACATCAGGCACCAGGCCGTCATGGTTAAGTCTTGTACAGTGAGTTGTGATAAGTGTGACTTTATTGGCTTCGTACCATAAACATAGGATATATTGATAGTTCACGTGATAGGTAAAACTGTGTTTTAAATAGATTTTGTTTATTAGTCTGAGAAAACTAAACTTGATCTCCGAGGCTTCAAATCCCCGACCAATTGAAGAAGCAAACAGTTGAAAAGCAGAAATTCTACCCTCAAAAAAAAAAAAAAAAAAAAAAAAAAAAAAAAAAAAAAAAAAAATGATCGTAACAGAAATGTTAAAATTGTCTAGGAAAGAACATTCTACGAAATACAGGAGTTAATGGGTAATTTACAAGGGTGATAAACCGAACTGGTTCATGTCTAATGAGGTAGGACCGCATGATGACTCGAACTTTGCCCAACAAAGACTGACAACCGAAAAGGTCTTTTCTTCGAGAGACGGAAATCCAATGGCGCTCGAGCTAGGTCATAACTGCTAACTCACCTCCTGGAAGTCTTTCATTGCTAACAATTCTTAAAGATAAAATAATACGGATTTGACAATTGCTTGTACTCTAAGAGGACGTCCATCGCTTTACCCGGCTTTTGGTTATTGTTGAACGTCATCATTTATATTTCCAGCTTTATTACTAATGT
>NC_090763.1:1489122-1494122 GCF_036898095.1 Palaemon carinicauda | reverse complement strand
GATATTTCTATCAGGTTTCACGATTTGATAAACTTATTCTGCAAGTATTATTATCAGACGAAATATTTGACACAAGTAGTTATTCATAATATCTATACAGTTATCGTGTCTTATTTTCCTTTAATGAATTAATGAATTGTTGAATAATACTCTGGTTGAATTTTCATATTCTTTATATATTTTCAACCTCAGAATATCCGTAAAATCTAATATGCAGAATTCAGAAAATTAATAAAGCGAAGATGTAGGAAAAATAATTTAAATTTGAATTAATATTTTTTTGCAAGATAGATTTAGTACGTAAACGTTAAAATGAGAATACTCTGAAGCCCCAGAATATACGTAAAATTTAATATGTAGAATTAAGAAAATCAATGAAGCGAAAAGGTAGGAAAAATAATTTAAATTTAAATTCATATTTTTTGCAAGCTAGATTTAGTACGTAAACGTTAAAAAGAGAATAATCAGAAGCCCGAGAATATACGTAAAATTTGATATGTAGAATTAAGAAAATTTATTGAAGCGAAGTGGTAGGAAGAATAATTTAAATTCAAATTTGAATTCAAATTTATATTGCTTCCAAGCCAGATTTAGTACTTAAACGTTAGAATGAGAAGAATCAGAAACATTATGAAATATTACCAAACGATAAAAAAAAAAAAAAAACTTGCGTGGCAACGAAGAATCCCTGGCCGGAAGACCGAAAACTTCGAAATATCCGGAAGAAATCAGAGAGCAGTCGAGCAGAACCAAATAAGTTTGGCCTTGGTAGAGCCTCTGCGATATATAGGTGCTTCAGTTGGGTCTTTCCAGTATAAGGAAAAACAAATTTTGAAAAAAGGGAACCTTTTGGTAGAAAGAAACTGAAAATTTTATATCAAATTTGAATACTGTAATTCTGCCATGACCATGATAGACTTTTAATAAGGGAATAGTGTATATATATATATATATATATATATATATATATATATATATATATATATATATATATATATATATATATAAACACAGTATATATATACATATATATATATATATATATATATATAAATATACATATATATATACATACATATATCAATGTATATATATATATATATGTATATATATACATGTATATATATGTATATATAAATGCATATATATTAATATATATATATATATATATATATATAATATTAATACATATGTATATATATATATTTATATATATATATATATATATATATATATATATATATATATATATATATATATATTCACTTAGAATATGGATATACTGTAATTATAAGAGAATGTATTCTGATTTGTCCGTAGTTATTATAAAGTCAAAAGTAGTTGTTTCCATTGACCCTAGTAATTGAAACACGACCTAATTATATACCAGTTTCCTAGGGCCAACAATCAAATAGTAAAAACTATGAATAAACTTGTACAGTTGGACACATTAATTCCTGGCACACCTCACTCTGAGAAAGTGCACCCTGTCATACTCTTACTACACGGCTAGTAACCAAATAGCTAGTGTAGTGAGAGATGACCGAGTTTGTGGGAGTGGCTAAAAATAGTAACTCGCCGCGCAGTAATGGAGTGACAGGGTACACTTCCTCAGAACCAGGTGTGTAAGGAATGCCTGTGTCTGACTGTGTATTCACACTTGTTCAGATCAGGATAAGAGGGATAGGCCGAGTGAACAGAACAAACCAAGATATAAAGGAAAGTTTACATCAATATTTAGGGACCAGGTGGAAGCAGCAATAAGTCACTTAGGAGCCTGGAAAGGACTAGAGAAAGTTATGTTTCAATGAAAACTGTTACTTTAACGTAGCTTTAGAATTGGCAGATCATTTCTATATGAATGAAGGTTATAGAAGTCTTAAAAAATCAGGAAAGAAGCATTTCCCTACTTCATGTAACAAGGCACACTTTATAGAGCATTGATATCTATAATTGGGCTTATGATTGATTAGCAACGTATTTGCTGCTTACATGAATATATTTTTGTTCAATTTGGGGTTTTTAATTCTATGACTGAGTTCTAAAACTCTTTGCTTTTAGAATATTTGAATCTGCACTATATATTTCTATAATACATATTATTTGTATTTTACATATAATTACTATAACTTAGAGCCTAAATTCCGAAAAAAAATAGTATCATTGGAATTATGAATTTTTTATGCATTAATTAAAAAAAAACTACCTTGAAGGTATATTTCAGTAATCACACACAACAAATTTGAATAGAATCCGAGTGTTTCTACTTCTTGTTAAAAGATGGCAGCACACGTCCCTTGTTCCATTCATGAGAATGATTCTATCCAATTGGAAAAAGGTTGTTAAATTGATACTCATGTAAAAATATATATGGCAGGTATAAATTATATTAAGTTAAAATTAAGTAGGCTATTTTTAGCTATTTTAAAACCAAAATGACTTCATAGAAGGTAGCGGAATGCAAGGATTAAAGAGCTGTATACATTATTTCTTTTCATGGCCAATAGATGGCCTTAACGGAGAATACTGAATTGCTAATTATTCCCATCATCCACTCATTATAATTTTCATTACTTCATTTCTGTTTCTGTTTGGGCTCAAAATTGCTATAAAGCTGACGCCCGTGAAATAGATGTTCCTTGTTGTCTGGCCACGACTTAATTCGTAAGAAATTACAAATTTTTCAATAAAAATCACAGAAATATTTCCTCAGCAAACAATCGTTAGTCCAATTAGATTTGGGGGTCGGTGGGGGTTCGCCAATGCCACATGCACTGAAACTGATGAGATAAATGAGTAATTACACACTTCTTTTATTTACTTTTCAATTACTTTTTGTGAAACCAAAATATGATTACCATGTTTCATGGCATGACATGTATTGTCAATAAAAACTACGCAGAATAACAATATTGTTCCATTTCGAAAGGCATAATAATGCAGACTTCTGATGCTCCCCCCCCCCTTACACCGTAACAAGTTTTACTTTAACTCCAATAGATGGCCTCAGAGGCACCATGTCCAAACTAAATTAGTCAATTACTTGCAGACCACGTGTGTCAAAAAAGCGTGGTAGGAAGGTAGAGGCTAGAGAATTGGTAGTTGGTAAATTGTCCAACGATCTTTTCCTTATTAGGAATTAACATTTTTATCAGAAAATGGTGTGATTTTTTCATATGATATCGGAAGCAACCTGAGTTTACTTATGAAAGCATTTAGTATTTCTTTTCTTTATCAGAACACATGAATAGTAAGTCATTTCCCTGTACAAGTGACCAAGATAACAATCATCAGCATAGTTACGGTTGGTGGGACGAATTTGGGACAGCGCTGCCAAATGAAATTTCCTTGAATGGAGAATATCATTATTCGTTATAGATTCGAATAATTTAAGAAGTAATACTTATATGACAGAAGGTGCGTGACTATGGTGTAATTTGATGTTCTTATAATCAGCATAATCAACATAGACAATTCGAATAACGAAAAAGAAGATGGTCACATTTCTGTTTTCGCCAACGTCGGAATGTGTTACGTCATCAACCTGCGAATTAGTGCTTGTTAATAAGGACGTTCCAGAGTGTAAATCAGTTATAAAATAAACCTTATCATCATTTCCTTAGTAAATGTATGTATGTCAGTAAGGCTGTTTCTTGGTTCAATATAGGTTAAAAGAATCTTTTAAGTATATACAGTATATTAATGTTTTATATTATGCATATATATATATATATATATATATATATATATATATATATATATATATATACAAACATATAAAACATTAATGTTTTCCCTTGTTAGTAACGGACACGGTCTTCCTAGGTCAATAATAGGCCAATCTTGAATATAAAAATGCTGATTCCGAAAGATCGTTGAGAGAGAGAGAGAGAGAGAGAGAGAGAGAGGGAGAGAGAGAGAGAGAGAGGCCACTTACAAGACAGTGATGCTGATGATCTCTGCAAAAGAATCAGAAGAGATGGAGTATACCTATAACAAGAAGAGCCAATGTTAATTTATATAGGTGGTGTGGATGTTGTATTAAGCAATTAAAGATATATGACAATTATTTGTCAACATTCCTTTTCATTATTACGAATATTGATCGCAATGTTTTTAATGAATTTGGTGCTGGGCATAAAATTGAAGATGATAGTTTGGAGAGACGGAAATGTAAGCATACATTATAATAATGTCTCCGGGATTAATGAGAATATAAATCAAGTTTTGCTCTATACAACATTTTAGTTCCAAGGAAAGGTTTCTTCTGTAACGATGTCAAAGTAAGTTTAAATCATTACCAATAAATCACATAAAAGGTTTCCCTCTTTTTTAAATTTCTTATTGATTGGAAACTTTGACAAAGATGATAGGTTCTTGGATAAAGTTTTGTTCTATACAAAATTTTGCTTCAAAGGAAGGTTTCTTCTGTAACAATACCAAAGTCACTTTAAATTATTGCCAATAAATCACCAGAAAGTTTTCCCTTTTTTTACATCTTTTTTATTGAATGGAAACGTTGACAAAGAAGATAGGTTGTTGGATGTTAAGAAAGGTTACTCGATATTTTTCTCATAGTATTAAAAAGGTTTTTCAAATAAGTGAAAAATACCCTATCAGCGATAGGATTATAGGATCGAGTCCTTTGCCGGACAGAAATATTTATCATCTAAAGAAATTTCCCTAATTTGATATCCCATAGCAGAGCAAATTCGATATTAACGAATATTTGTATATAACTTATTTGAAAAGATATATATATATACATATATATATATGTATATACACACACACACACACACATATATATATATATATATATATATATATATATATATATATATATATATATATAATGATTGTGTATCCCAAACACTCGGGATTTTAATAAATGTAAATATCAACCACAATAATATTTGATATCGAATTCTACCCTAGAAATTAATTTATGATAAATACTTTTGGCTGAGCAAGTTTTCTATCAGGAGAGATATAAGTTT
>NC_090763.1:1471622-1484122 GCF_036898095.1 Palaemon carinicauda | reverse complement strand
GCAAAATGGAGCACCTTGTCCAGGGACCAGGAGATAGGTTTTGGTGGGGGTGCTGGGCGTAGACGAGCGCATGCCCTTCGGTAGTTTATTGAAGATGTCGCTGGACAGATCAATCTGGAAGGCGTATAGTAGTGGTCTAGTCAAGGCCGATTTGCAAGTAGAAATCGTGTTGGCTGCTAAGTCCTGTCCATGAAGGTGAATGAAGAAGGACATGCAAAAATCGATGGTGATTTCCGTTAGGATTTTTCGCCTTGACGAATGAGACCCATTTTCTCCAGGATGATTCGTATTGCCGTCGTGTGGATTCGGTCTTGTATTCCTCGAGGAAGTCCAGACTTTTCTTCGAGATCCCAAACCTTTTCTTCGCGGCTAGGGAGAGAAAATCATGAGATGAAGGTCCCTGACTTTCGATGATGAAGCGAAGACAGTCGACTTCTGTACTTGCTGGGAGAGAACTGGGCCCGGGAGAGGGATCAGCGTGGGTTGTAGCTCCAGGACTAGGGGGTACCAGTTGCTCCGGGGCCACTTGGGAGCCACTAGGGCCGCTGTTCCTTTGAAGGTTCTCAGTTTGGAGAGGACTTTTAGCAGAAGGTTGGTGGGGAAGGGAACAGGTAGATCCTGGACCATCTGTTCCAATCCAGTGACATGCGTCCACTGCTTCTGCCTTGGGGTCCTCGTACGGGGCCACATATCGAGGAAGTTGATTGTTGTCGCTCGTTGCGAAGAGATCGATCTGAAGTTTCTGGGACTTGGTGAGAGATGAAGGAGAACGATCTTGCGTCTAGAGACCATTCCGACTCTATCGGACTTGTTTCGGGGATAGAGCGGGTCCGCCGTCACGTTGCGGAATCCTTGTAGATGAACTGCAGACAGGTGCCATTTCTTCTTCTCTGCCAGACGGGAAGATTGGTAGAAGCACCTGATTTATCTGGGGCGATCTTGAGCCCTTGGCGATTGAGACATCGAACTACCACCGAGTTGTCCAGGGTCAGACGAATATGGATCGAGGGAGGTGGGGGAGAGTTTCTTCAGAGTTAGAAGGACCGCCATGGCCTCCAAGATGTTGATGTGAAACGTCTTGAATAGGGGAGACCATGTTCCTTGAACCCTGTTTTTGGTGGGAGTGACCTCCCCAACCCTCCAGCGAAGCGTCCGTGTGGATGTTGAGTGATGGAGGTGGGTGTTGAAGAGGGATGGACCTTTTCAGGGCCTTTGCTTCTGACCACGGCTTTAGGAGTAACCGAAGTCTGTTTGGGGAGCCGTCTCTTGAGATCTCTTCGAGCGATGGATGCGGAACGTCTCCAGACTCCCGCGGCATCCTTTAGCTGTGCACGTAGCACTGGGTTTGTCACTGAGGCGAACTGTAGAGAGCTAGAACTCGTTCCTGCTGACGTCTTGAGATCCGTTTGGAGTTTCAGCAGTCTCTTGACAAAACCCTGCTATTTCCTTCCTTTTCTTCTGGGGGATGGAAAGGCGGTGTGACTGAAGGTTCCACTGGATTCCTAACCATTGGAACTTCTGAGCTGGAGAGAGGCGAGATTTCTTTCTGTTTATCTTGAATCCCAGGTGCTCTAGGAACTGGGTAACTTTGTTGCAGGATCTTAGACAATCTGTCGGGCGATGTAGCCCAGACCAGCCAGTCGTCGAGGTAGGCCATCACCTGGACGCCGCGGAGGCGAAGCTGTTGAACGATGGCGTCTGCCAGCTTTGTGAAGATCCGAGGGCCACGTTGAGGGCCGAATGGCATGGCCCTGAAGGCGTAGCTTTTCTTTGGAGTCGAAATCCTAGGTAGGAGGAAGCGTGGTGGTTCATTGGAACGTGCCAGTAGGCATCCGCCAGGTCTATGGAGACCGTGTAGGAACCTTGAGGCAGAAGGGTCCTTATCTGTTGGAGAGTCAGCATCTTGAACTTGTTGTTCGCTATGAACTTGTTGAGGGGGGATAAGTCTAGAATGACTCTGAGTTTGTCGGAGTCCTTCTTGGGGACGCAAAACAGTCTCCCTTGGAACCTGGTTGACTTTACCCTCCTTATCACCTTCTTGTTCAAGAGATCTAGGACATATTCTTCCAGAAGGGGGGTTGATTGTTGGAAGAACTGCTGGAAGGTTGAGGGTGGTTGAGTCCAAATTCCAGCCTAGACCCTTCTTGACGATGCTGTGTGCCCAGGGATCGAAGGTCCAACGATCCTGGAATTGGCGGAGTCTTCCTCCCACCGGAAGCACTTCATTGCTTCTGGTGTCCCGAGGGTTTACTGCCTTGGCCGCTAGCTCCCCTTCCTCCTCTGCCTCTGGAGGGACGGCGAGATGCGTCTTTGCCTGCACCTCTGTTTGAGCCTCTACCTTTGGGACGAAAGGTAGTTGACTGTTGCTCGAAAGCAGGGGTGAAAACCGGGTGACTGTGACAAGACCGGTTGGGTGACCAGCTGAAAGGTCTGCTGTGGCTGAGCTGCCACTTGGGGAGTAGCGGATCCCGGAAACTGCCGTCTCTGTTGACGTTGCTGGGGTTTCGGCTTGGTGGATTTCCTCTTAGGCTGAGGGCCGTCGTCCTGAGAGGATTTCCTTTTCTTCGACATGCCCCACTTGTGGAGAAGGTTCCTGTTCTCCGTGGCGGCCTTGTCGGTGATCTCTTTCACAAGGGAGGAGGGAAAGAGGTGCTTACCCCAGATGTTGGAGGAAATCAGCCTCCGGGGTTCGTGTCTCACTGTGGCACTGGAGAACACGAATTCACGACAGGCTCTACAAGCCTTCGTGAAGCTGTACAGGTCTTTTTACTACGGTCGCCAAATGTGTTTTGGCGAGAACCATGTAGTAGTCAGGGACCCTAGTGTCACCGGCCATGACGTCGAGCTGTACCTGGAGGGACATGGATGCAGCGAGCCTTTCATTCGTGTCATGTTCCCGACGAAGGAGATGGTCATTAAGTTTCGGGAGGTCTTCGTTAAACTGACGGCCAGCGACGTCAGGTTCTAGTTTTCCTACCACGAATGTATGCTGGACATCTTTCCAGTGTCGAACATCGGGGGGAGTAGTCAGGGAGAAGGGTCTGCATTCCTCCAGTGCAGGGCAAGGTTTTCCTTCTTCCACTGCCTTATGTACCGCAGTGAAGGCCTTTTCCAAGAAGGGGAGGGTCGCATCGTCTGGTGCGACGTAGGTAGGGTGCTTCTTGCTAAGCGCCGGAAGTTTTGAGCAGGTAAAGCCCCTACTTTTTACTGTATTGGCCAGCATAGCCTGGGCCTTCGCGAGATCGAACACAATCACCTCCTTCGGTTCGGTCTCTTCTTTAGAGGCAGGTTCGGATTGAAGTCGGACGTAACAGTCCGGATAAGCCTCAAAGTTCGGGAAGAATTCCACTTCTTCCAGTAAAATCGAGCCGATCTTCTCACTGATGAAGATCTTGCCTGTTGTAATATGCATGTGCTCGGCATTACCTCCAGGGGTTGGTATCTGAGCATGCCGGGAGGTCCTTAACCGAAATCCTTTTCGGCTGCTTTGAACTTCCCATGTTGGACCTGATGTACTCGTGTGTCTCACGGAGTTTCTTGTCCATGAGAGCCTAGAGCATTCGGAACATCTCTCTGGGTGCTTGTCGGCATCCAAACGGCACTCGTGCATGGACTGGGCCATGACTACGTCAGGTTCCACCGTTATCTGGACGGTGGGGATCTGATCCTTGGGGACCACAGAGTCTGGGGATGCCTTCGGGAAAAGCAAGGCCCTCAAGTCTTCGGTGGCAAGGTATGGTCCGGTGGCGTTCTTTTGGAAGCCACACACCCACTTGCGTAGCTTCTCTCGAGAAGCGTCCCTAACCTCCGCTGAGGGAGGATTGTTGAACGCCTCGACCAGGCGGTCCTTGCAGACTGTACAGTTCTGCGGGTCCCAAAACTTCAGATCGCCTTTCTTGTTGGCGCAAGGGGAGTGGGTCCTACACGCCGTGTGCCCGTAGAAGTGCGGGCGCTTCACTCCACAGAAGCCGTGGTCGCATTTCACGTACTCCTCCTGTAAGAGAAAGAGAACATGTGTATGGGGAAGTCATATTAATGACTTATATTCTAAAGTTAAATATTAAAATGTTAATTTTTAACTTAATCTTAAGTGATATAAACATTGTGATGTTTGAGAGTGGAGCGGAAAATGAAGTAGATAGACACATACTCCGTGTAACCCGCCCGGCTGGTTACCGTAACCTTATCCATAGGCAATTTGTTTGTGACCGAGGACACAGGGCAGAATTCTTCATAGATTGCCAGGGAGGCAAAGGGAATTCTAGAAGGAATTGCCAAGGATATAAAACTGGGACTGAGACCACTCAGATCATTGAATTGGGGATGTAGAAGACCCCATAGGGTAACGGTTTCCGGCAACCAGCCGTGCTAAGATACACACAGCATGCTGGAAAATTGTGATATGCAAGAAGACAGCACGGCTACTAATAGAACGGTAAGACAATACCTATCTATTTATGTAGTCAAACCATCTGGTTGCAAGGGTAGGGGCTATCAGCATGTGTTGATAGCTAGGAGAAGGGGTGCAAGTCTCTTGGCGCCTCGGAATGCTCGTTGCAAGGTAGGGCTATCAGCATGTGTTGATAGCTAGGAGAAGGGGTGCAAGTCTCTTGGCGCCTCCGGAATGCTCCGGCAGACCGGCGGCACGCCGGAGGCCGCTCCAGCAGAGTTTCTGGCATTAAGGAAGACAAAATAGAGAAGTCAAGAGTAATGCCAGGATGGCGTCCGCCGGTACAAATGGTGGCACTCCGGCGGGAGGCGGCGGCTCCGCGGCTTGGTGACAGGGACAAGGGTGAGCTATAGCAGAACCGGACCGCCGGCAATGGATGCCGGCACGCCGGCGGCCGGTCCGATGGACGGACGACCGAAGCTAGGAGATATGAGGGTAGGCCATCGGCTGTATGCTGACGGGAGGCGGAAGCCCTCCGGCACACGGAGGGCTGTCGGCCACGGGGGGGCAAGGAAGGTGTCACCAAGGGGGGAGGTCGGTATCGCCGACAGTAGAGGCGCCAAGGGACCGGCACCAGGACAGTGAAAGAGACAGAAGGAGGGATGTAGGAGTACGGACACGAACCCCAAGGCATCCCACCTGAATGGGTGTACCCATGATAGGGGCTAGCCCTATCACCCAGTGGCAGGGGGGCCGCAGGCGGCCGGGGAGCCAGTGTAGCCCAAGGGAGGGGCTAGGGAACACCCAAGAGGGGGAGAACCCCTGCGGACAAAACGCATCTAGTGGCTAACCCCATAGGACACTATGAAGGGTATATGTACCAGAGCGGACTGCACACAGGGACTCAAGGTAGCCCTATCACTCCACCCTAAGGAGGAGTTGTAGGACAGGGGACAGATGGGTATAGGCTAACCTAAGTATAGGCTAGGCCATACAAGAGATAGGTGGGGAGGGGAGAAGAAGAAGGGTCTTCCATAGGGGAGGTTCTTTACCAAAACGGCCACCAAGGAAGGGAGGACGCTCCCTAGCCTAAGGTAGGCAGCCTGGCTGAGAACGGTGCATGGGTACCGTTTCAAGCAAGGCACAGAACTAGCTCCCCCCAAGCCTAACCTAGAGCAGGGATGTTACACCCTGAACCAGGAAGGTTGGAAGACGTATCGCAATTGCAGGGAAGGTCAGGTAACCTAGCCTCGGCAATAGAGGAAGGGCAGGCCGTTCCTCATTCTCGGACGCAACCCTAAGGGGGGATCATTCCCTTAGGGAGGACAGAGAAGCGATAAGTATTCTGGTATGAGCTTGATCCCCTTACGTGGTAGGGGGAGCAAGGCTACACAGAGGGAATGCCCTAAGGCAGGGGGTGAAGGGAGCATATAGGGGTCCTACATTTAGGTTAGGTTAGAAAGGCACACTATCAAACCTATCCCCTATATGGTCCCTGAAGGCGAAAACACTTGCATCACAGTAAACAGTATCATAAAATAATGCCACTATCTTCATAACTTAACCTAGGATCACTGTAATATATCATGCATGAACACTGATGATAGGCACTCTGGCCTAGGGGTTAGGCTAGCGATCTGGTATGGGGTCAGGCGATGACCAATAAAAGAGCGTCAAAACACGATATATGAAGTTTCTAGCTATGAAGACTAAATAACCGATAGTATCGATTAGTTAATAAGGCCGGAAAAGCTGTTGAGGCTAGCTAAATAAGGCATGCAAGACAACAGCGACGCCATAAAATGGCGTGTCCGGGTAGCAGCACAGCTCTGCCAAAAAACATAAAATATCTCGAAAAGTAAAAGTTACTTTACGGTCAGAGCTTATTTAAACAATACTGGAACCTGGTACTCAACTTTCCAGAAGAAGGCGAGGCCGAGGGTAGAGACATGGCTAAGATGCAAGTCGATGAAATAAGCACAGGGAAAATACGTCTTAGTAAGGCAAGCTACTATGCGAAGGATGAGGACGGACGTGACGTCATTTAGCAATGGCGCCCGTTTGTTTACGTTTCGAGTACCAAAAGTAGCCACGGACGAGATTAGCTGTGGAACGGCTCCCCAGCTATTCTCCGCCCCTACACATCGAAGTGTTAACTCTATGTGGGGTGCAGATAGCTATGTGGCGCGTTAATACATGCGTCCCCTGTTGATATACGATGTCTTAAAGGGAAACCTTTAGGATACTCGCTCCAGAAGTTAGAATTCTGTGATAACCTGTGGTTAAATTCTCTGGGAATATCTAGTAGTTATTTACCCAAGGAAGCTACCAAAAAGGAACCTTCCATCAGGACGCCATGGCTTGAGCCCAAATATATATATATTATATATATATATATATATATAATCCTATTCATATTATTCATCCCTCTCATTAGCTATGTCTGTAAACCGGTCTTTTTATTTTCTTGAAGGTCTTCTTAATCCAAATGAATGATCCGACTCTATTCTCGTATTAGAGTTTAGCCCATGACATAATCACTATAGCGTGGGAGTCCGCTTCCTCCCCCTCCATTATTATTGTATGGGGGTTACGGTCTATGATGAATAGGTTCAGAAACATGAAAATTTATATTTTCTCTCTCTCTCTCTCTCTCTCTCTCTCTCTCTCTCTCTCCCCGAAAGATTATTACGTATGGTAATTTGTACCTAATTATTATTATTATTATTATTATTATTATTATTAGCCAAGCTACAACCCCAGTTGGAAAAGCAAGATGCTATAAGCCCAAGGGCTCCAACAGGGAAAAATAGCCCAGTGAGGAAAGGAAATAAGGAAATAAATAAATGATGAGAATAAGTTAACAATATATCATTCTAAAAAAACAGTAACAGCGTCAAAACAGATATGTCCTATATAAACTATCGACAACGTCAAAAACAGATATGTCATATATAAACTATTGACAACGTCAAAAACAGATATGTCATATAAACTATAGAAAGACTCATGTCAGCCTGGTCAACATAAAAAACATTTGCTCCTACTTTGAACTTTTGAAGTTCTACTGATTCAACTACCCGATTAGGAAGATCATTCCATAACTTGGCAACAGTATTATTATTATTATTATTATTATTATTATTATTAATTATTATTATTAGTAGTAGTAGTAGTAGTAGTAGTAGTCGTCGTAGTAGTAGTAGTAGTAGTATTAGTAGTAGTAGTAGTAGTAGTAGTCGTAGTAGTAGTAGTAGTAGTAGTATTAGTAGTAGTAGTAGTAGTAGTGTAGCATTAAAAGTAGTAGTGGTAGGAACAATTATAGATGTAGCAATTATGGTATTCGTGTTGTAAATAATACTAATTTGATATCATTATTTCCTAAAAAAAAATCTGACATCCAAACCGATCGTGACGCTCCTATTGGTAAACAGTTAATAAAACACAATAACTCTCTTTTCCCCTAAAAAAAAATCTATAAGATACACGAGACGCAAAAAAAAAAAAAAAAAAAAATGAATAAAAGATAAGGAATTGTATTAAAGTTATGCCAATCACGTGTTTGAGGCTGCGTGTTCATTCCACGATTGAGTTTTTGTTTTTTTGTTTTTTTAGATTTTTCTTATTAATAGAACGCGCCTTTTTGGCTATAAATAGAACGCTCTTTTCGCTCGCACCTTCCTTGAAGCAGTAATGGTCAAAGGTCACGTGATCACGAGACCCTCCAGAGAGAGAGAGAGAGAGAGAGAGAGAGAGAGAGAGAGAGAGAGAAGGTACTGCTCAACTTCTTTCGAGACAATACTGAGAGGAATTTTCATTTCAAAAATAGAATATTGAGAGAGAGAGAGAGAGAGAGAGAGAGAGAGAGAGATTGACCAACTTCTTCCGAGACAAACCTGAGAGGAGTTTTTATATTTGAGAGGGACAGAGAGAGAGAGAGAGAGAGAGAGAGAGAGAGAGAGAGAGTAGGTGAAGGTATTGCCCAACTTCTTCCTAGACAGAACCAAGAGTATTTTTTATTTTAATGATATAGAATATTCTTCTTTTTCCAAACGTGTTTACCATAAATGTTTTTGCAATTTACCTTATAATTGTCATTGTTCATCATTAGATAATCAATTGCCTAAATCATCAATATTATCGCTGTTTTGATTCCATTGTGTATTGAAAAAAAAAAAAGATTTTTTTCTCGAAATGGATATCATTATGTTTATATTTCATGTCATAGGCTGCTTAAGCAGTCAGGTAATTATAATAGCTTGACCTACAGAGAGAGAGAGAGAGAGAGAGAGAGAGAGAGAGAGAGAGAGAGAGAGAGAGAGAGAGATAAAATGCCTGTGTAAACGAAATGTAGAAAAATTATCAGTGAGACTATGCTGTAACGTATATTTTCTGGACCGTAAATATTCTGTAAATTAACTGTGCTCTACATTTTTAGTGTGCAGTTTACAATTGCCTTTTCCCACATTTATTTACGTCTCCATTTCCACTATATCTTTCTTGTTTCTCTTTTCCATCCATAAATTTCAGACCCTTCGTAAATTTTCAGTGTTTTATCCTAAATCTTATAAACTTTCATCCTATAATGAAGATTAAGTTTGTTTATTATTTTTTTTTTTTCGTGATTGAGGATCCACAATCTTCCTTCAATCATCTTCGATTCTGGATTGGACAGAGAGATTACGTTTCAAGGCTGGTCATGAATGGCAGACGCAAGGGACAGTGGCACTGCCATATCAAGCAGGAAAATGCCCTAGAGACTGGCCATATATACATCTGATCAGCGCTCAAGCCCTCTCTCCACCCAAGCTAGGACCAACGAGGGCCAGGCAATGGCTGCTGATGACTCAGCAGATAGACCTATAGACTCCCCAAGTCCCCACCCCATCCTTAGCTCACAGAGCATGGTGAGATTGCGGCAACCAAAGTAACTAACGAGATTGAGTGGGACTCAAACCCCTGTCTGACTTTCAACAGTCAGGGACGTTACCACATCGGCCACCACAACCCCTTTAACTAGCCTTTGCCAGAAAAAAAAAACGAACTTAAAAACGACTGTAAGTCACTTTTAAATAACCAGAATGGAACTAAAGAAAGTATCCCAAAATTACTAAAGCAACCAAATCCGGTTACCGAAATCAAATCTAGATTTTCTGGAAACATATTTTTCATTTCACGTATTACTGAAAACATTCATGGAGTGAATGGTATAAAGATTTAAAACATTCGATATCAATTCATATCTTACTGAAAACATTCATGAAGTAAATGACATAAGGCAGTGAGATTTAAAACATTTGACAATTTTATACCAATTTATTTTATTATAAAGACCGTTGTTCCACGATCTGCTTCACGTTCTCTCAAATAAGAGGCGTTCACCCACGGGCAATTTCACGCTCTGCAAAGATGGTTGCTAAAAGTTTCTCCTTTCAATTTAATGTCTGAAAGGGATTACAAAAAGGTGTGGGAAACACTAAAAACATTTCCTGAGGTATAATAGGTATATCTTGAGAGTTTGTCTAAGAATTGCCTCAATACGAAATGGTTTTATCTTTAGATAAAGTCTATGATAAAAAGGATTTACATATAATTGAAAACAAAAAATGAATAGATATTTACTGTTGGATATATTTGTATCGATTGGCTAAAAGAATAAGATATTAATATGAATATTGACCAAAGTATTTACGTTTCATTTATGGAGAAGTTGAAAGTCCATTAGATTTACGTACATAAAATCGTAAAAATCAATTATCTCTCTCTCTCTCTCTCTCTCTCTCTCTCTCTCTCTCTCTCTCTCTCTCTCTCTCTCTCTCTCTCTCTCTCTCTCTCTCTCTCTCTCTATATATATATATATATATACATATATGTATATATATATATGTATATATATATATATATATATATATATATATATATATATATATATATATATATATATATATATATATATATATATCATGAAGGTTAACACGCAATGAACATAAAATATGTATTATAGCCACGAAAGTGAAAATGAAAAGACTTGATTACAGCTAGTACTTTCATCTTATTACTGACATCAACGGACTCCAATTAAGTCTTTTCATTTTTTCTTACGTGACTATAATGTGTGTGAGTATATATATATATATATATATATATACATATATATATATATATATATATATATATATATATATATATATATATATATGTATATATATATATATATATAAGAATCATCTTATCAATATAAAAGACCATCTAGATTATTAGTTCTTATGACACATTGAAAGACGGGAGTGACCAATGTGACGGGCCGAGACTCAGTTGTTTTCAACTTGCCTTTGAGTCACAACCTTCTCTCGGCCTGTCACATTCTTGATTGATTTTCATCGTTTACGATACTCCTGTTCTTTGAAGTTTTCATAATTCATATATGAAAGCTCTATTTTAATGTTGTTACTGTTCTTAAAATATTCCATCTTAATTATTCATTAACTCTCTTGTACTTTATTATTTCCTTTTTTTCTTTCCTCACTGGGTATTTTTCCCAGTTGGAGTCCTTGGGATTATAGCACCCTGGTTTTCTAACTAGGGTTGTAGCTTAGCTATTAATAATAATAATAATAATAATAATAATAAAATAATGATGATGATAATAATGATAATAATAATAATTATAATAATGATAGTAACAATAACAATAATAATGATAATAGTAGGCTAATAATAATAATAGTAGGCTAATAATAATAATAATAATAATAATAATAATAATAATAATAATAATAATAATTAAGATGATAATAATACTAATAATAATAATAATAATAATAATAATAATAATAATATATCCCATCTGCTAACGAGAGAATGAACTTTACCATCCGTGACCGAAAACACTATTTCGCCCCGAATGTAAGTGTTCTCCGCTCCGTATGTTGTTGATGTTTCCTCCTTTCTACTTGATTTGTGTTTTTTCCCTCGAATGCGGTCAGTGTTTCTGGTTCTTGATGTGGTTTATGATTTCCGAACGGATTGAAGATGCGGGAGAGTATATTTTTGGAAAAAATTTGAGTTGGCAGTGGATATTTTGGGGGAGAATTTTCTCAGAAGTGAATATTTTACGGGAAAGGTTTTGAGTTAAAAGTGGATATTTTTGGGGAGAGATTTTGAGTTAGAAGTGAATATTTTTAAGGGAGAGATTTTGATTTAGAAATGAATGCTTGTGGGGAGAATTTATGAGTTAAAAGGGAAACTTTTTGGGGAGAAATTTTAAACTAAAAGTGAATATTTTGGGGAGAGAGGTTTTGAGTTAGAAGTGAATAATTTTGGGGAGAAATTTTTAGCTAAAACTGAATAGTTTTTGGGAGAAATGATGTGTTAAAAATTTATATTTTTGGTGAGAAATTTTAAGCTAAATTGAGTATTTTTAGTGGAAAAGTTCTGAGTTAAAAGTGAATATTTTAAGGGGAGAAATATTTGAGTTAAAAAGGAACATTTTTGGAGAGAAATTTTAAACTGAAAGTGAATATTTTGGGGAGAGAAGGTTTGAGTTAGAAGTGAATAGTTTTGGGGAGAAATTTTTAATTAAAACTGAATATTTTGTGGGAGAAATAATGTGTTAAAAATTGATATTTTGGGGGAGGAATTTTAAGCTTAAGTGAATATTTTAACGGAAGAAATTTTGTGTCAAAAGTAAATATATTTTTTGGGGGAGAAATTTTGACTTAAATGTGAATCCTCAGGTATTCGTTTAATTATTTCAGAAATATGATTGTTTAAAAAAAAGTTACGTATATATCAGTGTCAGTTTTTCTGTTTGACTGCCAGGTCATTTAATATTTGAAATAACTACGGAATGGAAGCCAGCGTTCTGAATTAACTCCGTTTTTGGATTTCTATAAACAATAGAGAATTTATAATCTGGGGCAATTGGGTTAAGATTTACAAACAAATAGTCTATTTCGGATTTAAATCAATTATTTATATTATGATGACCTGAATCCCATAGGTTTTAACCTGTTGGTTTTATTATATGAGATAAATCAGATTGTTAATCTAATGACCAATAAACTACATTTTTCGTATTTCATATTTTTGATGGCGGGTGGGGGGGGGG
>NC_090763.1:1464122-1466622 GCF_036898095.1 Palaemon carinicauda | reverse complement strand
TCCCACTGTTAATGGGTTGGTTTCTGAATGCGCCCTCTCCACTGCCTTTGATCAAAGTCATCATCTTCCAAAAAACCTTATCTCTCCATATCATCCTTCATCTTATCTTGCCATCTAATTCTCTGCCTCCCTCTCGATCTCCCCCTACCCCGCTAACAGATTTCCCTCAAGCTCTCCTCTCTCCTTCCCCATCCTCAACATATGCCCATACCATCTCAATCGTGACACTTTTATCACCTCTGCCATTTTCCTTATTTTATCCTTTCCCAATCTTTCAAGCAGTGATATCATTATGGTAAAGGGAAACTCAACACTGCCGACTCAACACAGCCTACTCAACACCGCCGACTCAACGCCAGGACAACTCGACACCGGGAAAACTCAACACAGGGACAACTCAACACCAGGACAACTATAAAAGTATAAAACACACACACACACACACACACACACACATATATATATATATATATATATATATATATAGAGAGAGAGAGAGAGAGAGAGAGAGAGAGCCCACATTTCTGATCCAAATATTAACACTGGTTTTATAACTGTGCTATACTGTAGATCTTGACTTTTAGCTTAATTGGCCTTTTCTTATCACATATCCCCCTTGCTACCTCTCTCCACTTCCTCCAGGCTGTTTATATCCTATTCTCAACTTCGGCTTCACATCCTCCCTCTGAACTTACAGTAGATCCCAGGTACCTAAATTGTTCCACCTATTTTATAACCGAGCCTCTACTGCCATGTATGGCTACCCTGTCCCTACCTTCCTTACTGCTCACCATAAGCTCAGTCTTATCAACATTTATCTATTAGTGACCCTCTCTGAAATCTCTTGCCACTACACTGTACAACTCTTCTATGTAAGGTTTCCTCATTTTCAGTAGTAATCACTAAATCATCTGCATATAGCAACCCCCACAACTCTTCATCTCTAATCTCTTCTTTTAACACACCCGAGACCAGCACAAATAAAAACAGGCTTTATGCTGGCCCCTGGTGTAATCCAAAACTAATTTCAAAGGTTTCTGTTTCCCTAACTACTGTTATTACTTTTGTCTTTGCTCTTTTATATATCATTTCAATCATTCTAAACGACTATCATGGGACTTTCCTCTTCCTTAAGCACCAAAACATTATTTTCCATGGTAATCTATCATATGGCCATTCGTGGACTGTAACAACATTCGAGAGCTTGCAGTTGCCTCCAGACATTATGATATACTATTATGCTCAGAAACTTTGGTTTCTCAAATAAGGCACCTAAGCTCCATATTCCAGGTTGTAAGAAACAAATGATTATGAAATGCGATGCCATTCGTACGACAAGGGGAATGGTGGTGTATATCAGGACTGATTACCCTGCTTCTCGTAAGTCCTGCTATGAAAGTGGATGTCATGAGATTCAGGCCATGAAAATTTGTGGCAGGTATAACAAATTTATTTGTATTTGATCTATCAGAATATAAACTTGGATGATTCTGTCTCCGATTGGCTACTTGCCCTTACGGCTAAGATACAAGAAGAGGATAGAAAGGACTCGTTTGTTCCTATTGGTGATTTCAATACTCACTATAGGGAGTGGTTAAATTCTGTTTCTCTTGCAGACCGCCATGGCATACGATCTTGGAAAGTTGCCTCTGAATCTACTCACAGGTCTGGTAACTGTTTTGACCTAATATACACTGACCGGTCTGATGATATAACAAGGAAGGTTTGCTCTCCTGTTGGGACGTCTGATCATGCCTTAGTTTTATTAACAATTAAGACTGAGCAGCCTGTCCCTAATGTGTTATCTGTACTCATGAAAAGTATATATATAAAATCTCTAGCACACTGGAATGGCATTTTGAGTGATCTTTTCCATTTGAATTGGTCACAAATGTATAAAACTGCTGAGCCTGTTATTTTCTTGGATGAAAATCTGGTCAGCAATTGATAGGCGTATCCCTTCTCCTGTGCTAAGGGACAGAGTGAAAGAAAAATCGGGGTTCAATGATGATTGTAGACGTGCTTATTTGGAGAAGCAGGATAACTATCAGCTTTGGAAGAGTAACAGATCAGATTTTACTTGGAATAATTCTACTCAGCTTAGAGCTTTTTCTCAGAGTTATGCTTCAACTAAAAAGGAATACAATTTAACCCTAAAAGAACTCTTCTTTTTTTTCTTGCACAACCCAGGAACATAAATGAAAGACTACCCTTAAATCTGCATTCTTTGGTGTAGATGCAACAGTTCCTCCTTTACTTGAACCAATGGCTTTTCACTCATTGTCCAAACTTATAGATCACTGGCTTTAGAGAAGGTCTTGAAGCATGTGATGCCCTTTTCAAAAATTCCAATGCTGTATAGAAATCCTTTGATTGTGGTTAAGAAGTTTGGATAAGAGGTCTTGATTTTAGTGATGCCTTTGACCATGTTAATCACGAGGCCCTTGTTTTCTAACTCTAACAATTGAGAGTAGACGAGTTTTATTTTAGCATCATTATT
>NC_090763.1:1456622-1459122 GCF_036898095.1 Palaemon carinicauda | reverse complement strand
GAGATTCCACCATAACCAGAAATATAGTTTAGTTTACAGTAGAGATTCCTCCATAACCAGATATATAGTTTAGTTTTTAATAGGGATTCCACCATAACCAGAAATATAGTTTAGTTTACAGTAGAGATTCCACCATAACCAGAAATATAGTTTAGTTTACAGTAGAGATTCCACCATAACCAGATATATAGTTTACTTTATAGTAGAGATTCCACCATAACCAGAAATATAGTTTATTTTCCAGTAGAGATTCCACCATAACCAGATAAATAGTTTAGTTTTTAGTAGGGATTCCACCATAACCAGAAATATAGTTTAGTTTATAGTAGAGATGCCACCATAATCAGAAATATAGTTTACTTTATAATAGAGATTCCACCATAACCAGAAATATAGTTTAGTTTACATTAGGGATTCCACCATAATCAGATAAATAGTTTAGTTTTTAGTAGGGATTCCACCATAACCAGAAATATAGTTTAGTTTACAGTAGAGATTCCACCATAACCAGATATATAGTTTAGTTTTTAATAGGGATTCCACCATAACCAGAAATATAGTTTAGTTTATAGTAGAGATTCCACCATAACCAGAAATATAGTTTAGTTTATAGTAGAGATTCCACCATAACCAGAAATATAGTTTAGTTTACAGTAGAGATTCCACCATAACCAGAAATATAGTTTAGTTTACAGTAGAGATTCCACCATAACCAGAAATATAGTTTAGCTTTTAATAGGGATTCCACCATAACCAGAAATATAGTTTAGTTTACAGTAGAGATTCCACCATAACCAGAAATATAGTTTAGTTTACAGTAGAGATTCCACCATAACCAGAAATATAGTTTAGCTTTTAATAGGGATTCCACCATAACCAGGAATATAGTTTAGTTTATAGTAGGGATTCCACCATAACCAGAAATATAGTTTAGCTTTTAATAGGGATTCCACCAAAACCAGAAATATAGTTTAGTTTATAATAGGGATTCCACCATAACCAGAAATATAGTTAAATTTAAAGTAGAGATTCCACCATAACCAGAAATATAGTTTACTTTATAGTAGAGATTCCACCATAACCAGAAATATAGTTTAGTTTACAGTAGAGATTCCACCATAACCAGAAATATAGTTTAGTTTATAGTAGGGATTCCACCATAACCAGAAATATAGTTTAGTTTATAGTAGAGATTCCACCATAACCAGAAATATAGTTTAGTTTATAGTAGGAATTCCACCATGACCAGAAATATAGTTAAGTTTAAAGCAGGTATTCCTTCATGACCAGTAATATAGTTTAGTTTATAGTATGGATTCCATCATAACCAGGAATATAGTTTAGTTTATAGTAAGGATTCCACCATAACCAGAAATACAGTTTGGTTTAAAGCGGGGATTCCACCATAACCAGAAATATAGTTAAATTTAAAGTAGGGATTCCACCAAAACCAGAAATATAGTTTAGTTTATAATAGGGATTCCACCATAACCAGAAATATAGTTAAATTTAAAGTAGAGATTCCACCATAACCAGAAACATAGTTAATTTAAAGCATGGATTTTCCCTAACCAGAAATATAATTTAGTTTATAGTAGGGATTCCACTATAACATAAATACAGTTAAATTTAATGTAGAGATTCCACCATAACCAGATATATAGTTTATTTTGTAGTAGAGATTCCACCATAATCAGATATATAGTTTAGTTTACAGTAGAGATTCCACCATATCCAGATATAAAGTTTAGTTCATAGTAGGGATTTCACCATAACCAGAAATATAGTTTAGTTTAAAGCATGGATTTTCCGTAACAAGAAATATAATTTAGTTTATAGTAGGGATTCCACCATAACCAGTGATATGTTTTAGTTTATGGTAGGGATTCCACCATAACCAGAAATATAGTTTAGTTCATAGTAGGGATTTCACCATAACCAGAAATATAGTTTAGAGCATGGATTTTCCCTAACCAGAAATATAATTTAGTTTATAGTAGGGATTCCACCATAACCAGATATATGTTTTAGTTTATGGTAGGGATTCCACCATAATCAGTGATATGTTTTAGTTTAAGGTAGGGATTCCACCATAACCAGAAATATAATTTAGTTTAAACCAGATAATGATTTGAATATGACGACGTATTTCCATCACAGAGGACATGGAAACTCCGTCATAGACCAAAGTTATATCAATATGCTACAGGAGATTTATCCTGTTTTGTAAATCTATCTCACGGGATCAAGTCTTCTCCTTTCAGATCAAAGGACCCGTTTTCTCGAAGCTAGATCGAACCACGTGAAATCGCGTGTCCTAAATATATGCGATTCGCCAAAGGATCAGGTCCGTCTTCCTTGGTTCCTTTTGATGTTCATGCCTTCAAGGATCGGCGAATGGCAGCGGATTTGCAATCCTTGGTGAAGGAAATATTGATTCTCTCTTTTATTTCTATCCGTGTTTCGAGATAGGATGTTTGAATTTGTGTGGATTTTCCTT
>NC_090763.1:1441622-1444122 GCF_036898095.1 Palaemon carinicauda | reverse complement strand
CGGCTAGGGAGTCATACGTTCGGCAATGCCGTACAGCGTGACAGGAAATATATATATATATATATATATATATATATATATATATATATATATATATATATACATATACAGTAGGCTACAGTATATGCATATGCATATACTGTACTATATATATATATAGATATATATATATATATATATATATATATATATATATATCCAGATATATATATATATATCTATATATATATATATATATATATATAGATATATATAGATATATATAAATATATATATATATATATATATATATATATATACATTATATAAATGTATATTTATACACACTATATTATTATTATTATTATTATTATTATTACTTGCTAAGCTACAACCCTAGTTGGAAAAGCAGAATGCTATACGGCCAAGGGCTCCAACTGGGAAAATAGCCCAGTGTCGAAACGAAAAAAGGAAATAAAAATATTTTAAGAAGAGTTACAACATTAAAATAAAATATCTCATAAATAAACTATAAAAGTTCTAACAAAACAAGAGGAAGAGAAATAAGATAGAATAGAGTGCTTGAGTGTACCCTCAAGCACGAGAACTCTAACCCAAGACAGTGGAAGACCATGGTACAGAGGCTATGGCACTACCCAAGACTAGAGAACAATGGTTTGATTTTGGAGTGCCCTTCTCCTAGAAGAGCTGCTTACCATAGCTTAAGAGTCTCTTCAACCCTTACCAAGAGGAAAGTGGCCACAGAATAATTACAGTGCAGTAACCCCTTGAGTGAAGAAGAATAGTTTGGTAACATGTGTTGTCAGGTGTATGAGGAAAGAGGAGAATATGTCAAGAATAGGCCAGACTATTTAGTGTGTGTGTGTGTGTGTGTGTGTAGGCAAAGGGAAAATGAACCGTAGCCAAATAGAAGGATCCTATGTGGTACTGTTTGGCCAGTCAAAATACCTCATTACTCTCAAGCGGTAGTATCTCAACGGGTGGCTGGTGCCCTGGCCAACGTACTACTTACTATGTATGTATATACATATACTGTATATGTGTGTGTATTATTTCTAAGTGGTTCTATCCCTAAAGGTTATCGGAATCTCTTATTACCATGCGGATGAAATAAAAAAAAGATAATGGGGTGTCGGTGTAAAGAGAGTGAAAAATTAAAGACTTTTTCATGTTGAGCGGATGGACTCTTTTGTCAGCTATTTTATGTTGTTTTTCCTTTTTTTTTTGAGTTTTCTCGTTTAAGTTTCTGTCGTTTGGTTTTTCCCTTCCATTTTACCTATTTGTAATTCAAAGGACTTGCAATTTATTTAGTTTTTCTGCTCGTTTCAAAGCGACTTTTATTTCATCTCTCTCTCTCTCTCTCTCTCTCTCTCTCTCTCTCTCTCTCTCTCTCTCTCTCTCTCTCTCTCTCCATGGGCATCGGATGCTATCGGATACTTTTTATTTTATTTTATCTCTCTCTCTCTCTCTCTCTCTCTCTCTCTCTCTCTCTCTCTCTCTCTCTCCATGGGCATTGGATGCTTTTTATTTTATTTCCTCTCTCTCTCTCTCTCTCTCTCTCTCTCTCTCTCTCTCTCTCTCTCTCTCTCTCTCTCTCTCTCTCTCTCTCTCTCCATGGACATCGGATGCTTTTCATGTCATTAATCGAACAATTCATCCATTTGTCTATATGTTTTAACTCCGATGATGGTAACAATAAAACAAAGAAAATGTCGAAAACAACGAATATAGAAGAAAGAAAGAAGATAAAATTCACAAGAATGATTAGAGCAGCGTTACCCAAAAATGAAAGATCACAGTGAAAGGAGTTTAGAGGATGGGGTTGCATGAGTGACCTTGTCATGAAAGGAAGACGTGAATATAATCCACCTCACGATTACCACCTCCAAATCACGAATGTCACGTAATGCGTATCGCTATACCAATTTTCACAGAGTGATGTGTATTTCTGCGTATTTCATCCTCGGGCAATGTTTAACGCATTGCGTATTAGCGTATGATGACATTCGCTACACCTATTTTCACACCGGGATGCGTATTTCTGCGTATTTCATCCCCGGGCATTGTGTAATGCATTGCGTATTGGCGTGTGATGATGACATATTCGCTACACCTATTTTCACACAGTGATGCGTATTTCTGCGTATTTCATTCTCGGGCATTGTTTAGCGCATTGCGTATTGACGCATGATGGCATATTCGCTACACCAATTTTCACACCGTGATGTGTATTCTACGTATTTTTGCGTATTTCATCCTCGGGCATTGTCTAACGCGTTGCGTATTGGCGCATGATGATGGCCAATTCTAGCTATATATTTATGCATTTTTCTTATCAAAGAGTATGATAGTGATACAAGTTTGCTCATAATTAGTATTATAGCAATGTCATAATACATTGATACAGTTTAAAGGTTTAAAGGTCACTCATGAATGGCAGAGGCAAGGGACAGTGACATTGCCCTAGCAAGCAGGATAATGCCCTAGGGAGAGCCAGGCA
>NC_090763.1:1434122-1436622 GCF_036898095.1 Palaemon carinicauda | reverse complement strand
AACGAAATCGGTTATAAATTTACTTATAAAATCAGGCATAAATCTCCTTAGCGAAATCGATCACAAAGTCACTCATAAAATCAGGCACAAATTCATTAAGGAAAACGTTCACAAATTTACTCATAAAATCAGGAAAAAAATTCCTTAACGAAATCGATCACAAATTCACTCATAAAATCAGGCAGATTTTCCATAACGAAATCGGTCATAAGTTAGTCATAAAATCTGGCACAAATTCCTTAACGAAATCGATTACAGTCACTCATAAAATCAGGCAAAAATTCCTTAACGAAATTCGATCACAAAGTCACTCATAAAATCAGGCAAAAATTCCTTAACGAAATCGGTCATAAATTTACTCATAAAATCAAGCACAAAATCCTTAACGAAATCGGTCACAAATTCACTCATAAAATCAGACACAAAATTCATTAACGAAATCGGTCACAAATTTATTCATAAAATCAGACACAATTTCTTAACCAAATCGGTCACAAATTCACTCATAAAATCAGACACAAATTCCATAACGAAATCGGGCATAAATTTTCTCATAAAATCGGGCAAAGTTCTATAAAGTCGGTCACAAATTAACTCATAAACACAGACACAAAATTCATTGACGAAATCGGTCACAAATTTATTCATAAAATCAGACAAATTTCTTAACCAAATCGGTCACAAATTTATTCATTAAAATCAGGCACAAATTCCTTAACGATATCAATCACAAAATCATTTAGGAATTCATTCACGTCATCATTCGCGAATTCACTCTTAAAATGACTTTTGAATTAATTTGCAAACTCACCACTGACAGACAGTTCACCGTTGTCCATTTACACTTTATGAGCGTTAATTCAAAAGCAGGGATTCTGGTTTTGCCTGATTTCGAAGTTTGTAATCGTCCTATTGACAAGAGTTTCCATTATCTGTTTCTCGTTTGCGAATCGACGGCTTCTAGCCTTTAATTAATGTGTTGTGTATCACATGTGTTTGTGGTTAATCTGGGATAAAGTTTCCCTAAGGAGAAGTGAAAGGATTTTAGTGGCATGGTTTGGTAAGGAAAATAAATTTTGTTTGTGCACAGACATATATATATATATATATATATATATATATATATATATATATACATATATATAATACATACATATATAAAATCTCCCATATATAATGGAAAGAAAATGTCTCGCTATATAGAGTATATAAAAGTATATAAATACACATATTTTTCCCATGTCACTCTCTCCACCCCTCGGGGAGGAGAGAGGGGCTGTTGTCATACCCTGGTGAGAGGGGATGCTTGTGCGGGTCTGTGCATCTATCTAAATATTTAGCAGTCATTTTTGACTGGTCGCCTACACTAATATGTATGTATATATACTGTACACAGACACACACACACGTATATATATATATATAATATATATATATATATATATATATATATATATATATACATTATATATATGTATATATATATATATATATATATATATATATATATATATATATATATATATATATATATATATGTATATATATATATATATATATATATATATATATATATATATATATATATATATATATATATATATATATATATATACTGTATAGATTTATATATTGAGAGAGAGAGAGAGAGAGAGAGAGAGAGAGAGAGAGAGAGAGAGAGAGAGAATATACTATTTTCTTCAATTGTGAAGGATAACCTCGATTGAAGATACAGTTTTTGGTTCCACCCGCAATTGCAACCAAAGTTGTAAAATTAATTTGCAATCATGTCTACCGTTAGTTTGAAATGCAAATGAAATATATATTGAATATTTATGAATTCTGGAAATATTTCTGCCAAAATAATAATCTTCTTTAGTAATATGTCACTTTTGTCATAAATACTGATTAGTTTAATCTGCTTACGTAACGTGGTTGACCGTTCGCGTTTGTAAGTGAATGACTATAAGTTATATACGCAATTTTTTACTTATTTTAATCGTTTATATATATATATATATATATATATGTATATATATATATATATATATATATATATATATATACTGTATATATATAAATACATATATATGTATATGTATATATATATATATATATATATATATATACATACCTACATACGTACATGCATGCATATACATGCATATATACATATGTAACATATGTATATGTGTATATATACATACAATATATATGCATATATACATATGTATGTATACACACAAATACATAAGAGTATATATAATATATATATATATATATATATATATATATATATATAATATACACACACAACGTTAAAATATAAACAGTTAACAAGCATGGCCTTTCACTTAAGGTGTGGATGACCAACCTTGTAATAATCACTGTTATTCTACTAAACTATCGATCCAGCGGTTGTGATATCATGATTATGACTTCGACTTTCGAAATTTCATGTAGGATCAACGGATGAGAGTTTAGAGAAATGGAACATTTA
>NC_090763.1:1426622-1431622 GCF_036898095.1 Palaemon carinicauda | reverse complement strand
TATATATATATATATATATAATGTATATATATATGTATATATATATATGTATAATATGTATATATATATGTATATATATATATATGTATATTACTATTATCATTACTTGCTAAGCTACAACCCTAGTTGGAGTAGCAGGATGCTATAAGCCCAGGGCTCAAACAGGAAAAATAGTCAGCGAGGAAAGGAAACAAGGAAAAATATAATATTTTAAGAACAGTAACATAGAAATAAATATTCCCCATATGAACTATAAAAACTTTTAACAAAACAAGATCTCATCCTCATTTCTCTGTAGGATTTATAAAGTAGTTGATAAAATATGTTTTGTTTGTACGAATCCTTTAGCAGGACTCATCCCCCCTCCCCATCCACGCCTTATTACAGTTACGTGACGCCATTGAGAATGGGCCCTTTCTGGCATAAGGCCAGTTTGATCTAAACTATACTCCACATACTCCAAATGCTTTTATGCCTAACATATGTAGAAAAATTAATGAATTGGTCTTACTCTAATTGCCCGTCAAACGAGGATTATTGGGTGCTGAGTTTCGTAATAAGATTCCAGAAGATACTACTAGAAATTCGAGTCGCTGCAGAAAAATATATTTGTGTCAAAGTTAGTTATTTTATTTGTATTAAAGAAATGAGAAAGGGGATATGATATTGATAAAAGAGTTAGTGTTCGTTTCATTTAATTTTCACTTATGTTATGAGGAATTATATTGTGAAAGTTAGACCTTAAGAACTTGGAAAGTACATATTTTTCCATGAAAAAATAACTTTGAATAAAACTTTTAGTTTTCCATGAAAGTACTAGAATGAAAATATAGTGATAAAATTTAACAAACTCTAATATATTTTCTTTCACAAATGTGATTGATAATTGATATTTTCAATAAACTGAAAGATCTGGAATAAAACTATAAATGGAATTTCATTTCAGTTTTCCATGAAAGTGGTAGAATGAAAGATAAAGATACAATTTAAGATATTCTAACGAATTTTCTTTCATAAATGTGATTGATAATTAATATTTTCAATAAACTAAAAAGATCTTGATTGTCGACCTATTGAAAAAAAAATCTCTGAATGGATAAGAATTAGTTTACATTTCATTTACGAAGTTGTAAATTAAGATTATTTATGTGATTAAGAAAAAATCAAGAACATTTTGAGAGAAGGGGGGAAGGGGAAAATATTATTAACCTTTTCTTTTTCGTAAAGAAACTTATAATTGAAATATTTAGATATAGAAATTCGAAAGACATAAAAATATCTTGTAGTTTTTGGTAGTTTTGAATCTTGATTAAAATATTTTATCAGAAATAAAAAAATAACATTTACAGAAATCTCAACTTTTTCTAATAAGGCATAGATTTTTTCCTTCATTGTAGTTATGAATTACGATAAACATTACTTTATAAATTATAAAAAAACTTCTATGTCAACAAAGAAAATTATTTCTGTCCAAACAAAGCAGAGAGCAATTGAATTTCCATTTTAATTTTGTGAATTAAACCAAATTATCTAATCAGAAGACGAAATATTTTTTTTTAATCGCCCAAAATTCAAAATTTCGTACTTTGGATAAAAAAAAATTAACTTTTCAATTATGAATATAATTAGAAAGTCGGAAAGCATTAATAACTTCAAGTTAAAACCCACAGAACTTAAAATGAAAATGAAAAAAAAAAAAAATAGAAGAATGAGTCAAGAAAGTTAATTACAGCTTGTACATACCACCAAAACTGTAACATCACTCCGTTGGCATATGAGAAAATAGAACATTACAAGATACACTAGAAGAATAGAATATTAATGACTGGCCCAAAGTTCCAGTTCTGAAAAGGGTTCCATTTGGGCACCGAATCACGTGCAAACTTCCAGGAGAAGACAAGAAATGAAGCTTGGGATTTCTAGATGACTGAATAGCATAGACAAGACTTTCTCAAAACTTTTTTTTTTGTAGGTTTTTTTGAAAAAGAGAGTTATAGGAAAAAACATTAAGCAAGAGATCGCTTTCTTCTTTTTTTGGTATTTATATCTTTCAATCACTCGATCTCTTTCTCTCTCCGCATCTTTCTCTCACTCTCTCTCTCTCTCTCTTTCTCACAGAGTGTGCAAGTGTAAGAGGCACACACAGGTCCCATGCTACTGCACACGCCGAGTTCACCAGCCCTACTGACCTCGAGTCTCTGTTCACGCCACTGGCACCTCTCTTGTTGGCACTCACACACACATGCACGCACGCACGTACGTGTGTTTCTCTCTCTCTCTCTCTCTCTCTCTCTCTCTCTCTCTCTCTCTCTCTGAGCTTCTCGAACTGGTTCGCTGTTCAAAACTGTTTTCTTTTGCCATCTCTTTCAATACCTTTTAATTTTGCTCTCCTTTCACAGGTAATTACGATCTCTCTCTCTCTCTCTCTCTCTCTCTCTCTCTCTCTCCTCTCTCCTCTCTCCTCTCTCTCTCTCTCTCTCTCTCTCTCAGCTTCTCGAACTGGCTCGTTTTCAAAACTGTTTGTTTTCAATATCTCTCTTTCAATGCATATTAATTTTGCTTCATCCTTTCACAGCTAATTACGACCCCCCCCCCCCTCTCTCTCTCTCTCCTCTCTCTCTCTCTCTCTCTCTCCTCTCTCTCTCTCTCTCTCTCTCTCTCTCTCTCTCTCTCAGCTTCTCGAACTGGCTCGCTGTACAAAACTGCTTTCTTTCATCATATCTTTCGCAATGCTTTTTAACCTTGCTTTTTCCTTTCACAGCTAATTCTCTCTCTCTCTCTCTCTCTCTCTCTCTCTCTCTCTCTCTCTCCTCTCTCTCTCTCTCTCCTTGCTGCTAATCAAACGGAATAAATTAATGAGGTCCACTCCTATAACCGACGTATCCCAACTCCATCGCTTACCTCAAGTCCATTTGCATTGCTCTCTCTCTCTCTCTCTCTCTCTCTCTCTCCTCTCCTCTCTCTCCTCTCTCTCTCTCTCTCAAAAGAAGAAGAAGAATTATAGACATTAAGTATTGCCAACGATTCATAATATGAAATTAATGGATAAGAAATTGCGCGAGAGGATATACTGGTGAATAACACTTTTTACACTCATGATGTACAGTATGTATGGTTTAATACATCTTATGTTATATAACCAAATATAGTAACATTTCAGCCTATCTCCATTGACAAAAAGTAGTTTTTTTTTCCGTTAGTGTAGGTGGCTTCTGTATCTAGCCATCCGGTATATGCAACTCTACACAGCTGACTAACAACCGATTACATATTTCACTACTTTGATGTATATTGACTTACGATGTAAATATGTAACTAGGCTTGTACATGTCTGTAACGTAAGGTTTTCAAGTACGTACACTAGTGAAAAAAAAAACCGTAATCTTAATCGGAAATTCTCCGTAAAAAAAAACTTATTCTTTGCGTATTTCAGTAAAATATGGGCGACCGTAATTTTACATTACTTTGTTATTATCTTTTACGGGTTAGTGACCGTAATATTACTCCTTTACGTCAATATATCCGTTTTTAAAACGGTAAAAATCCTGGAATAAACGTTGCCAGGCATTTACCGTTTCTTTTAATGGAAATTTTTAAGTGTGCGTAGATATGACTTCATAGCTGACTAACACCCCAATACTTATTTCACTGCTTTGATGTAGATTAACGAACGGTGTAAATATGCAAGTAGGCTTATACATATATCTATGAGTTAAGGTTTCCAAGTACGTATGTAGATATGTATTCGTCCTTACACATATATCATCTCTTTCTCACGTCACTTGTTTGTTTACCAATTGCCATCGTATGCGGTAGCATTGAGCTCAAGAAACGAAGGGGCAACATCACCAAGGTCGTTAGTATATGATGACTGGCTACATTTATTGGCCACTAAATCTGCTGGGTAGCCCATATCAATGGCAGTGTTGGGTTCACACTACTATTTTATGTCAAATTATTTTTCTGCTTGTACATAACGTGGTCTCTCTGTCTGTCTGCCCGTCTTCTTCTTCTTCTTCTTCTTTTCTTCTTCTTCTTCTTCAGACTCCTGGTTGTATGTTTCCTTTACTTGCAAATAGCTCTCCTCTCTCTCTCTCTCTCTCTCTCTCTCCTCTCTCTCTCTCTCTCTCTCTCTCTCTCTCTCTCTCTCTCTCTCTCTGGTGGTTTCTTTTTCAATTATCCATTCATTATAAGTCTAATTTTATATCTCCTTGCATTATCATTTTCCTTTTTTTGCTTTTTCTTCTCTTCTATTCTTTTCGGTTTTACTTTACCCAGTAATTTATTACATAGTCTTTTCTTATTATGATATATCCATTTTTTCATCTTAACTCTGATAATCACTTTTATTCCTCAAGAATTACATTATTCAGGCTTTCCAAAAAAATTTCTTATTGTGAACTTTTTCCTATTTTTTTTCTTTTTTTTTTTTTTTTGCTGATAATTTATTGTTAGTTTTGAATGAAGACTGTTCAACTTTCTAGTTTACCTTTTCCTCCGTGAGGGTAGAGCTGACAGTGTACCTTACAAAATTCACTGTAGACGTTACAAAATGTTCTTATTGTCGTCGTTTTAGGACCTAATTAAACCCACTTTCTAGCCTTCTGCTATAACGCTGCTCCTGTTTCCCCCCCCCCCTTTTTTTTCTCAAATTGCTGTCCAACATCTTGTATTCTTGAATTCAATTTCCTCGTGCAATTCAGGTTTATTTTCCACAATTTCCTTCGGCACTGAATGACCTTCCCTGCCCAAACGCCTGACCTCACGACCAAAATTCTATACCGTCATCTATTTAACCCTCTATCTTATCTCTGGTGATTTGTTTTAGTTGATAGAAAATATGGGTGAGAGAAGAATGAGGGCAGTTAGCTAACCATGGTAGAAGATGGTTTAAAAAGTTTATACAGTATGGTTTAGCCACAATGATATTTATATAAAAGTAAATTTTTCTTAATATTAAGTCTTATATTTTTTTTTACAATATATTTACATAGTGAATT
>NC_090763.1:1409122-1414122 GCF_036898095.1 Palaemon carinicauda | reverse complement strand
TACGAAACGTGAGAGCATATTTTTACCCTCTTTAACCCATTACTAGCAGTTAATTTCTTATTACTAACAGTCGGTTATCAATTGTTGTTTGTTTATTTACTAGTTAATTGATTTTGTTGATTTAGTTTACCTTTTAACTTGTTTTCAAAAATGGGTTACTGAAGTTTTTATAGTTCTGCTGCCATGTGTTTTTAAACATATTTGTTTTTTTTAGAGATTTGTGCACATGTATATTCATTGTTTGTATTTCTTCATCCTTCATCCGTTATTTTCATCTGCAATTATTTGCAGTGGTCTTTTTTTTTTTTTTTACTTATTATTACTATGCCATATTATCAACAATTTAATATCAATAATAATAATAGTAGAGTAATTATGATAAGGTTCTCTTTTTACGTTTCATTTGCTGATAATAATAATAATAATAATAATAATAATAATAATAATACAGCTGCCTCAGTGGGGTTAATTTTGTAACTGAGGCGGCTTTAATCTTTAATGAAACCTGCTTAAAACAAGGGTCTACATCCAATAAATAAATAAATAATAATAATAATAATAATAATAATAATGATAATTAAAATAATAATAATAATAATAATAATAATAATAGAATTATTATCAATAATAATAATAATAATAAGAATAATAATAATAATAATAATAATAATAATAATAATAATAATAATAAAAATAATTATAAAATAATAATAATAATAATAATAATAATAATAATATTAAATTTATATAATGTTAAGATTCTTCTCTTCAGTCCTCTTTACATTATGCATACGGCAAACCTCAACACCTGAGATATAAGCCTTCTTAAACGGCTGCCAGATCCCCGAAAACAATTTTAGTAAAGATAAGGAGGAAAATTTTCTGATATTGAGTAAATACAGACGGATTTTGAGTTAGTAAAATGTTAATGAAAATATCCCTTGGATAAGATTGTATTTTTTTTTTTTTTTTGGGGGGGGGGGGGGAAGAATTCCCCCTTTGAAGGAAATATGAGTTCAAAGATTGTTATTTTTTAGGGAGGAAATTTTATAGTTAGTGTAAATTGTTTTATTTGTAATAGAAACATTAATCAAAATAATTTTTAAACATGTAGATTAAGAGTGTTTTAATAAGGAACATTTAAAGTTTTTTCCTTGAAAAGGGTAATTTGAAGAAATTATACCATATGAAATAACTCGTGAAAATTTTTATGATAGTCATTAGAAAAGAGGGGTAATTAAAAAATTGTCCATAAAAAGGGGAAGATAGATAATTAATAAAACCGATAATTAAAAAAAAAAACTTTAACATAAAGAAGCAAATGAACCATTTATTTGATTTCAGAGGTCATTTAAAATCATGTTAGTAGATAAGGGGGATTTTAATCATTTGTAATTAAGTGAAACTTGTACCCTGATCAAGATAGAAACCCAAAGCAATTCTGTTAATTCAAGAAAAACTTTCTTCTTCCATTCTCTCTGACATAAATTTCATTACCTTATATTCATTTTCCTCTTTCGAGAAGAGTTCTCAGACATCTTCGTGCCGCTTACACAAGACCTTGAATGTGGTAACGTCCCTGACTGGTGAATGCCATACTGGCGTTCAAGTCCTGCTCAAACTCGTTAGTTTCTCTGGTCAATGCAACCTCACCATCCTTGTGAGCTGAGGAGGGGGCGGGGGGGGGGGGCGGTTTGGGGTAGCCTATAGGTCTATCTGCTGAGTCATCAGCAGCCACTGTCTGGCCCTCCTTGGTTCTATCTTGGGTGGAGAGGAGGCTCTGGCGCTGATTATATGTATATATAGTCAGTCTCTATGGCATTGTCCTGCTCGATAGGTCAATGTCACTGTCCCTTGCCTCTGCCATTCATGAGCGACCTTTAAACCTTTAAACCTTTAATCTTGAATTTTGACTTCCGGTCCTGTATACTTATCTAAGCTTTGTGTTGTCACTTGGTTTATAACCTCACTCCCTTTTAATCAATTGGCTTGCTTTTGTTTTTAATATTTTATTATTATTTGCTACGTTACAACCCTAGCTGGAAAAGTAAGATGCTATAAGCCCAAGGTCTCCAACAGGGAAAAATAGCCCTGTGAGTAAAGGAAATAAGAAAATAGATAAACGATCTGAGAAATAATGAACAATGAAAATAAAATATTTTAAAAACAGTAACAACATCAAAACAGAAATTTCATAAATATACTATAAAAAGACTCATGCCAGCCTGCTTAGCATAAAAACATTTGCTGCAAGTTTGAACTTTTGAAATTCAATCGATTCGACTACCCGATTAGGAAGATCATTCTACAACTCGGTCACAGCTGGAATAAAACTTCTAGAATACTGTGTAGTATTGAGCCTCATGATGGAGAAAGCCTGACTATTAGAATTAACTGCATGCCTAGTATTACGAACATGATGGAACCGTCCAGGAAGCTCTGATTGTAAAGGATGATCAGAATTATGAAAAATCTCATGCAACATGCATAATGAACTAATTGAACTTCTAAAGTGGTATTAGTCATCGATAAGAAATCTTATCTGTTCCATCTAAATTTAGCTCAAATCTGTTTTTTCAAATATGTATGTGAAATGTTTTTTACCATTTTGACACTTTGTATATATGTATAGATGATATACATATATGTATACGCTTCCATTGTGAATAATTCTCTAAAATAATTTTAATTTTGATTAATCATATAACACCCACCTTTTACAGAGGCCAATTTACCATTGCCCAAAAAGACAAAATCGTCCTCATCTTGGCATTCATTTTAATTTTTCTTCTTAGATATAAAAGATTAGTAATTTCTTTATTTCTACTTTCATAATAATGAAGGAATTTTTACTTAAAATATTTATGGTAAATAGTCACTTCAAAGACTTAGTATTCGATGTAATTAAGATTCCCTTATGATTAGTTCAATCTAATACGTGACATCAAAAAAATAAACATTTAGGAAGACTTTGTTTTCATTATCTCTATTTAATAGTCATCAAATATGCAAAGACCAAAGGCATTTCATCAAAACTCGATGATTAAATCAAATGAAAAAATGCTATTTCAAACAATTAATTATTGCAAGTTATTTTTGACCCTATGGTTATTTTTTTTTTTTTGTGACCACAGGAATGTTGTTAGTCTTGTTATTCTTACTGTTTTTGTTATTGGCGGAGAATATAGTTCCATTAGTGTTTCTGTTGTTTTTCAATTCTGCCATGCTGTTGGAGGGACAGAAATGGGTCCATGGTTCAGAAAAAAAAAAGTTCCTTCTCCATTAATAGAAAAAATAATTCATTCCATGAATATTTTTTTTTTGTTCATTTGAAAAAAAATTCTGTCTCCCATCATTCAAAACTGTTATTCATATTAATTTATTAAAATCTGTTAATTTTCCCTTTACTTATTTTAACAAATTCCTTCTTTATTCATTTTACTTCTCCGTTTATGTAAATTTATTTCCTTCATTAAAAACATCTGCCTTCTTCATTCAATAAATATTCTTTTCATGTCGAACATTTCATTTATCTATAACTTATCTCCTTATCCATATTTCAAAGTTTTTCTTTATTTGAAAAATCGTTCTATTTTCATAAACTTTTTTCCTTTCATTTTTTAAAAAAGATCTCAATTTCTTTGAAATGAAAAACCTTTTGGATCCGTTTAAAAAAAAAATTTTCCATTTCAGTTACATCTAATTAAATTTCTTTTGTACCCTAAAAAAAGTTTTTCCGTCCTCCATTCATTTAAACTTTTTTTTTTTTTTTTTTTTTTTTTTTTTTTTTGCCCTTTAGTTAAAAAGTATAATTATCCTTTTCCGTTTTCATTTAGTATAACATAATTGTCACAATCCTAGCTCCGTTAACTTTGGAAATTAACAAATGTTCAATAAATGTTAATAAAATTCATCTCGATCATTAGATATATGATTGTTATATGCAAAGGAACATACAATCATTTGAACGTAAATTGTATTCGTATGATCAGAAAAGCTGTACTGATCAGGGCCACCAATACTAGGTTGGTTTGTTGTACGTGATCAATCTTAAGTCTCCCACCATCATCTTTAAGGTTTGTAATTTGCTCTCATCATTAGCAAGAAACACTACTGTTGCTATTTATATTTAAAGGTTTAAAGGCCGCTCATGAATGACATAGGCAAGGGACAGTAACATTACCCTATCAAGCAGGACAATACCCTAGAGACTGACTGTATTACATAATGACCAGCACCCAAGCCCACTCTCCACCCAAGCTAGGACAAAGGAGGGCCATGCAATGGCTGCTGATGACTCAGCAGATAGACCTATAGGCTCCCCCAAACACCCCATCATTAGCTCACAAGGATGGTGAGGTTGTAGCGACGAAAGAAACTAACGAGTTTGAGCGGGACTGGAGCCCCAGTCTGTCGTTCACCAGTCAGGAACGTTACCACATCGGCCACCACAACCCTATTTTGTATTCTATAATAATATTCACAATTTCTTTTAATAATACATTGTATGAATCATGGAATAAAAATCCGAAAGACGGCCAAAACCTATCATTCGTAAAATTGTTATTGACCGAAATGATTTTTATCATGGGTTGACGAATCATATTTATTTATAGCTTCTTTGGAGATCTTATTTCTGTATTTTTTTGTTAGTTGACAAAGTGTAGATTATGTGGAAACCATTATATTAAAACCTTTCACACCAAAAAGCCCGTGTGCCAGGAACATATCATCTCACTAATTGAACTTGTCAATCAAGATGACGACATCATTCATATTACTGTATAAACGTGATCACACACACACACACACACACACACACACACACACACACACATATATATATATATATATATATATATACATACATATATATATATATATACATATATACATATATATATATATATATATATATATATATATATATATATATATAAATATGTATGTATATATATACAGTATATATATATGTATATATATATATATATATATATATA
>NC_090763.1:1362527-1380027 GCF_036898095.1 Palaemon carinicauda | reverse complement strand
GCACTGTATACTTTATTATTATTATTATTATTATTATTATTATTATTATTATTATTATTATTTGATAAGCTACAACACTAGTTGTTAAAACAGGATGCTCCAAGCCCAAGGGCTGCAACGAGGAAAAATTATCCAGTGAGAAAGGAAATTAGGGAATAAGCAACCTTCAAGAGCAGTAATGAACAATTCAGATATTTAAAGAAGAGTAGCAACATTAGAATAATTATTTTATATATAAACCATAAAACAAAAAAAAAACAAAAAAATATAAAAAGAATAACGTGGACAGTGGAGGACCATTGCTCCAGAGCCTATGGTACTACCCAAGACTAGAGAACAATGGTTTGATTTTAGATTGTCATCTCCTGTCCTTACCAAATGGAAAGCAGCCACTGAAAAATTTCAATGCTGTAGTTGACCCCTTGGATGAAGAAGAATTTTTCACGTAGTGTTGTCAGGTGTATGAGGAAAGAGGAGAAGGTGTGAAGAATAGGCCAGACTGTTCGGTATATGTGTAGACAGAGGAAAATATAGCCGTAACTAGAGAGAAATCAAATGTGTTATCTTGCCAGTCAAAGGACCCAATAACTAATTAGCTGTAGTATGTCAATGGTTGTTTGAAAACTATAAAATACAGTTCACTGTATACCCCTTAATTGGTGAAAAATCTATATTATTATTATTATTATTATTATTATTATTATTATTATTATTATTATTATTATTATTATTATTATCACTAGCCAAGTTACAACATTAATTGAAAAAACGGTACGTTATAAGACCAAGGGTTCCAACAAGAAAGAATAGCCCGGTGAGAAAAGGAAAATACGGAAAAAAATAAAGTACATGAGAAGTAATAAACAATTGATATGAAATATTCTAAGATCAGTAACAGCATTAAACTAAATCTCTCATATGCAAATTATGAAGAGGGACTTATATCAGCCTGTTCAACATAAAAAGATCGCTGCAAGTTTGAACTTCTGAACATCCAACGATTCAGGAAGATTATTAGGATGATCATTCCACAACTTGGTCACAGCTGGAATAAAACTTCTAGAATACTGTGTAGTATGGAGAAGGCAAGGCTATTAGATTTAACTGCATACCTAGTATTACGAACAGGATGGTACTGTCCGGGAAGATATGAATGCGAAGGTTGGTCAAAATTATGAAAAAGCTTCAGCAACTAAATGAACGACAGTGCCAGAGATTAATATCTAGATCAGAGATAAGAAATTTAATAGACCGCAAGTTTTTGCCCGATAAATTAAGATGAGGATCAGCAGTTGAAAAGCAGACAGGAGAAAAATACTCGAAACAAGGTAGAATGAAAGAATTACAGCCCTCTTTCAGAATAGATTGATCACCGAGAATGTTAAAAAGACTTTCTCAATAAGCCAATTATTTGTGCAATTGACGAAGAAATATACCTAATGTGTTTCTCAAAAGTAAATTTACATTATTAAAACATTAAAATTTTAAGTCATACAGAGTTAAAGAAACATTATCAATGCTGAGAACCAGATGCTGAGGATCCACTGTCCTTGACCTACTTACAATCATACTTTGAGTTTTGTTAGGGTTCAACTTCATGCCTCATATTTTGCATCATGTACTAATTTTAGCCAGATCTCTATGAAGGGATTCAGAAACCCCAGATTTACATTCATAATGAAATTGATGCAGAGAAAGAAGCTTCATCTGCTCATGAAACGAGTTTTTTTTTTTTTTTCTAAACCAAGCAGTATATCATGTGAATATAGTATGAAAAGTAATGGACCAAGAACACTACCTTGAGGAATACCAGATATCACATTCCTATAATCACTATGATGTCCATCAACATAAATTTTTTGTAGTCGATTACTCAAAATCTATAATTATGCTATGAAAACTTCACACCTACTTCCTACTATTTGAGTTTGAAAATAATGGCGTCAGTGGCTTCATGAATAACACGGTTTAAGGCAGCACTAAAATAAAGGACAATCATAGAAACTTTCTACTACAATCAAGGAATTTCTGTACAGCATTGGAGATTGTACGAAGGGCATTATATGCTCCAAGGCCTTTACGGAAGCCAAACTAGGGAACAGATGATTAACCTCAGCATGCCTATTTAGACGTTTTGCCAGAAGACTTTAAAAAACTTTATGTGATTTGT
This sequence comes from Palaemon carinicauda, assembly GCF_036898095.1. Lineage (NCBI taxonomy): Eukaryota > Metazoa > Arthropoda > Malacostraca > Decapoda > Palaemonidae > Palaemon > Palaemon carinicauda. The sequence continues at coordinate 1,377,857 of NC_090763.1, read as the reverse complement.
AGTTATGGAAATTGGTCTGTAATCACAGGGATTATAGTTACTGCAAGCGCATTTACTTAGTAGAGTAACATAACCAATTCTCCAATAAGTTCTATAGGAACCTCTTCTTGCTAACTTGTAAAGAATAACAGTCAGCTTAGGAGCTAGTCGATCAGCAGTCTATAAAGAAAGAAAGAAAAAACCATTTCGGTCTACACTTCCATAAGTGTCGAGGTCCATAAAGAGTGTTTTAATTTCACAGCTCTGAAAAGCTAAACTAATTATTTCGGCCTCAGGAAAACAAGAATGAGGAAGATCGGCTTTCTCATTACTCTGCTAGCTGTCAAACACATCAGCCAAAAGTGTTTAGACAGTGAGTGACAGAGCCATCTGGTTTAAGTAAAGGAGAAACTGTTAAGTCTATACCAAAGAGTGCAGATTTAAGGGTAGCCCACCGCTTATGTTCCTGGGTTGTGCCAGTAAGGGTTTCTCTTGTAGTTAAATTGTATTCCTTTTCAGTTGAAGCTTAAACTCTGAGAAAAAGCATTAAATTAAGCTGAGTATAGTTATTCCATGTCAAATGATCTGTTACCCTTCCAAAGATGATAGGCCTCCTGCTTCTCCGGATAGGCACATCTATAATCCTCATTGAACCAGGGTTTGTCTCTCACTCGGCACCTTAGCATGTGGAGGGATACGCCTATCACGTATGTTGACTAGATTCTCATTTAAAAGAACAACAGGCTCAACACTTTTATAATTATGATCAATTCATATTCAAAAGACCATGAAATATGCTATTCCAGTCTGCTTGTAAAGGAATGTACTCCTACAGAGAATTATTCATACTGCATCTAACACACTATAGCACAGTATATTATAGTACTTAGAATATATTCCTTTTACAACCACAGTGCTATGACATTATAGAATTCATATCTCTCTTGTATTGTAGAACAAGGTAAACTATATCATACTTTACAAAATAGCTTTATAAATCAAGATTTATGTGATGAACCCTCTTAAGAAATATAAATATATGTTCTAATCACACTAAAATTCAATACTAGTAACTAATCTACTCAATACTTGTGCTCTCACTGCCTGCTCGATTCTTGTCGATGCTCCTGGAGCATGATGATTCGTGTAACGCATGCACTGATGGGTTGAAAACAGGTTCTAATATTTCGATGAAAGAGCACAAGGCTCATCTGGATCCGTGTCACTTGATTGCATTGAGGAGATGAGATGGGTAACAGGCAATACAGATAATTGCGGCGTAGCGTTAGACAAATGTCATGGTACTGGTTTAGCAGCATACGATATTGATGGTACTAGGTCCTGTACAGTTTCTCTATGATTAGATCTATTTTCTATTTTAGTTAGAGATATTTTTGCTTTTTTAATTCATCCTATACTTGCAGCTAAGGTAGCATACCACCCATGGTTCCTCTAGTCACGAAACTGGACCATTCCAAATTCACGAAACATGCTAAACACCTCGGCGAATTCCTCAAAAATTCAGTTCTGTGGCTCAGATTTGTCATTGTTGTCCTTTTCTGTCGATAACTTAAGGAGCACTTCTAAATTCTAATTTTTAACTCTTCCCGATATTCCTCTACATGTTCAATGATATCATTTTCCAACATATTTGCCATTCCATCACCATCAAGCTGCCTTGTCGCCTGTAAAATTGTTTGAACATTGCCCTTTATTGCTGAGAAACCTGAGAATTTATCAACGGGCTCAGACCAAAGATTATCCCAGCAGGCATTGACTGTCTTCGACTGCAACTTGTCCATTGTTACTTTAATGAGTGGAATGACATCAGCTCCGGTAAATATCTTCTAATAATCCATTGGATTCATATTTGGTTCTGCATTTGCACCAATTGCATTATGTCAAAATACTGTAGAGGGTAGGTTAAAATTTGTACCTTAACAGTATTATCAAATATTTTAGTACAGTAAAGTCCACTGCATAGCACGTACATCCAATGTTGTATACTGAATTTGAGTATACAGTAAAATAAAGCAAAGGTGTAAAGTAGCATAGAAAATGAGGATTTCAATGTCGTTTTCTATACTGCAATATAGAAAACAATGCCTACGTACAGTACATACGACATCCTTGTACAATACTTTCCTAAATAATAAAAAATAAGTATATATATATATATATATATATATATATATATATATATATATATATGATATATGTATATATATAAATATATGTATATATATAAATATATGTATATATATATATATATATATATATATATATATATATATATATGTCTCATTGACTGGCATGGGGAGAGGAAATAGGCATACCCCGGTGAGAGAGGGTACCCGAGAGGTACACTCGGAAACCACAATCCCATCAATATGCCGAACCAGCAGTTGTAGTTGGGAAAAGGGGAGGTGGTGAAGGGTTAAATCTGTATGCGTGTGCATGTTTGCAAATCTATCTAAATATTTAGCTGTCATCTTGGATGGGTCGCGTACACTGGTAGTTAATACAAATATCCTTTACAGTACTATTTGTGTTATTTCATTACGTGTAGGTATTTACGAAATTGTTTAAAACATCTAAGAAGTTCTTACATGTCGAGTAAAAGAAACTTTTTTTTTTTTCTTTTCGGACTTTATGATGCCCTAGCTGAGAAGCTGTGTGATCAGGATGGTGTTTGGTGACATTAAATCGACTTTACCCTTTGATTTTCCTCTATACTGTTTTAAGGATATAGATAAGCATTGTTGACAATTAGCAACGCCTTGAACGGCAGCCCATCCTTCTCAGGGTATGTATATTTTCCCTGTTTGAAGATAATAACATTGACCCAGGCTTTGGCATTGCATTGCCAGAAAATGAGAAACTTATCTTTGTTTTTATTTTTTCAAGCCACATGGATTCATAGAGCGATAATATACCCCTGATCTTGTCATATGGCCCAGCTCATTACGACAAAGAAACCGAGGTCAGATGACCTCTCCATACCTTGACCCTGAGTCCTTATTTGACATGTTTGTAAATGTTTGTTCTACGAGGCATTTCCCCCCCAAAAGGCCAATTACTGTCACTATAAAAACATGATTGCGATACTATTCGCCTTTTCCAATAAGTTAGCACTGGTGCTACATCTGTGGAGGTGGATTCTCCAATAATTTCAAAATTGTGGCTGTGGTCTGGCATAGAGAGACCATAAACAGACGCAAGTGTAAGGGCATTTCTGAGGACTTTGTTCCGCGGTGGATTAGTGACGACTTATGATATCTATATATATATATATATATATATATATATATATATATATATGTATATATATATATATATAAATATATATATATATATATGTATATATATGTGTGTGTGTGTGTGTGTGTGTGTGCGTGTGCAGAAATCACGAAAGCTGACACATGATGAGTATAAATTGTATAATAGCCACGGAAGGTAAAATGAAAATGTTGAGTCTGTTGACGTCCCTAATGGACGAAAGTATTAACTCCAATCAAGTCTTTTCATTTTTCCTTCCGTGGCTATATATATATATATATATATATATATATATATATATATATATATATATATATATATATATATACAGTACATACATACATACATATGTATGTATGTATGTATGTATGTATATATAAATTTATATACATATACACACACACACACACACATATATATATATATATATATATATATATATATATATATATATATATATATATATATATATATATACAGTATATACACACACACATATATGTATATACATATATATATATATATATATACTGTATATATATTGTATATAAACATCATTATCATCATCATCATCATCAACATCGTCATCATCACTTACGCCTGTTAAAGGTCTTTCTAAGCCAGCCCACACCCGCAAACTTTCTTAGTTCGTCAATCCATCGTCTTCTCCTCCTTTCCCTACTTATTTTGCAATCTATAGGGTCCCATTCTGTTATTTCTAATTCTATTGACACCCTTTGCGCCAATAGACGAAGGAGTTGATGATGGTGATGATGATGATGATATATATACAATTGTTCTTTTCTGGGTGGGGATACCTTAAGGCGCGTTTCCGTGGTGAAGGGGTTTATGTATTACCAATCAACAAAGCTGTTCTATTAATGCCTTCCATACTAGGTTGGTTTGCTGTGAGTGATCAGAATAAAGTCTCCCACCATCACCAATCGGCAGTGGCTATCGTGATGATAAAAATGACAAAATCTCAGAGATAACTAAGGACATGTCTAAGAAACGGCTGCATTTGTTGTATATATATATATATATATATATATATATATATATATATATATACTATATATATGTATATACATATATACACACACATATATATATATATACATACACACACACATATATATATGTACATATATATATATATATATATATATATATACTATATATATATGTATATACATATATACACACATATATATATATACATACACACACATATATATATATATATATATATATATATATATATATATATATATGTATGTATATATACATAATTTATGTTTATATACAGTATATATATGCATAGATATACAATTTACATATGTATTAATATGTATATATATATATATATACTGTATATAGATAGATAGATAGATAGATATATGTATGCGTGTATAATTTTATGTGCGAAACGTATATATTATTGAACTGATTAAAATTTTGATTCGCCTTTGGTGAAATGAGGAGAATGATAAACATTATTCCAGCAAATTAATCCATTTCCAGGTATACACCTTTTTTCGATTCAAATAGGTAGAAGGTAGTAGGTTGGCCAATGTACCAGCCACCCATTGAGATACTACTACTAGAGAGTTATTGCGTCCTTTGATTGGCCAGACAGTAGTACATTGGACATTTCTCTCTGGTCACGGCTCATTTTTCCCTTAGCCTAATTATACACCAAATAGTCTGGCCTATTCTTTACATATTATCCTGTCTTGATACACCTGACAATACTGAGATCACCAAACAGTTCTTCTTCGTTTAAGTGGTTAACTGTGCCCGTGGGGGCATATAAAAATTAGAATAGCGACAACGTTATCCCTGCGTGTCGTAAGAGGCGACTAAAAGGGACGGGAAGAGGGGGCTGGGAACCCCCTCTCCTGTATAAAAATCCTACGAGACAAAGACAAAGAGATGGAGCTGGGGGGAGAGTGACTGCTCCCCGCACTCTAGTTTTGGGGTGTTTGAATGTGCGTGGATGTAGTACGATAGAGAGTAAAAGATGTGAGATTGGAAGTATGTTTAGAAGTAGAAGGATGGATGTATTGGCCTTGTGTGAGACAAAGATGAAAGGAAAGGGTGAAGTGATGTTTGGTGAAATGTCTGGTAGAGTGTCTGGGATTGAAAGGGGAAGAGCGAGAGAGGGTGTGGCGTTATTGCTGAGTGAATGGATGACAGGTAAAGTAGTGGAATGGAAGGAGATATCATCTAGGTTAATGTGGGTAAGGGTTAGGTTGGGTAGGGAATGTTGGGCGTTTGTCAGTGCGTATGGGCCAGGTAGTGAGAAAAGTGAAGAAGAGCGGAATGAGTTCTGGAATTAATTAACTAGGTGTGTAGAAGGACTGGGTAGAAGGAATTATGTAGTTGTCATGGGTGACTTAAATGCTAGAGTCGGCGCTGGAGAGGTAGAAGGTGTCATTGGGAAGTATGGCGTACCAGGTGAAAATGAGAGTGGTGAGAGACTGGTAGATATGTGTGTTGAACAAGAGATGGTAATAAGTGCTAGCTTTTTTAAAAAGAAAGATAAAAATAAGTATACATGGGTAAGAGTGGTAAATGGAAGAGTAGTAGAAAGGGCATTAATGGATTATGTGTTGATAACTAAAAGAATGTTTGGAAGATTGAAAGACGTGCACGTGTTTAGGGGTATGGCTAACGGTATGTCTGATAATTTTTTGGTGGAAGGAAAATTAGTTGTAGCAAAAGAGTGGGGGAATAGAGTAGGTGGATGTAAAAGGGAGCTAGTGAGGGTTGAAGAGCTAATAAAACCGGGGGTAAAAAGTAAATATCAGGAAAGGTTGAAAATGGCATATGACGAGGTGAGAGTAAGAGAAACTGGTAATTTAGAGGAGGAGTGGAAGTTAGCAAAAGAAAATTTTGTTGGGATTGCAAGTGATGTATGTGGCAAGAAGGTTGTTGGAGGCAGCATGAGGAAGGGCAGTGAATGGTGGAATGAAGGAGTGAAGGTAAAAGTGGAAGAGAAAAAGAGGGCTTTTGAAGAATGGCTGCAGAGTAATAGTATAGAGAAGTATGAAAAATATAGAGAGAAAAATGTGGAAGTAAAGCGCAAGGTACATGAGGCAAAGAGGGCAGCTGACCTGAGGTGGGGTCAGGGATTGGGTCAGTCATATGAAGAGAATAAGAAGAAGTTTTGGAAAGAAGTGAAGAGAGTAAGGAAGGCTGGCGCAAGAATTGAAGAGACAGTGAAAGATGGAAATGGAAGGTTGTTAAAAGGAGAGGAGGCAAGGAAAAGGTGGGCGGAATATTTTGAAAGTTTGCTGAATGTTGAGGATAATAGGGAGGCAGATATAATTGCTGTTCCAGGTGTTGAGGTGCCAGTGATGGGAGATGAGAATGAGAGAGAGATTACAATAGAGGAAGTGAGGAGAGCACTAGATGAAACGAGAGCAGGAAAAGGATCTGGTATGGATGGTGTGAAAGCTGAGATGTTGAAGGAAGGGGGTGTGACTGTACTTGAATGGTTGGCGAGATTGTTTAATATGTGTTTTGTGTTGTCAATGGTACCAGTAGATTGGGTTTGTGCATGTATTGTACCACTATATAAGGGTAACGGAGATGTGCATGAGTGTTGTAATTCAAGAGGTATTAGTTTGTTGAGTGTAGTTGGAAAAGTGTATGATAGAGTAATGATTAATAGGATTAAGGATAAAACAGAGAATGCAATCTTGGAAGTACAGGGTGGTTTTAGAAGAGGTAGGGGTTGTATAAATTAGATTTTTACAGTTAGGCAGATATGCGAGAAATATTTAGCAAAAGGTAAGGAGGTGTATGTTGCGTTTATGGATCTGGAGAAAGCATATGATAGAGTTGATAGGGAAGCAATGTGGAATGTGATGAGGTTATATGGAGTTGATGGAAGGTTGTTGCAAGCAGTGAAAAGTTTCTACAAAGGTAGTAAAGCATGTGTTAGAATAGGAAATGAAGTGAGTGATTGGTTTCCGGTGAGAGTGGGGCAGAGACAGGGATTTGTGATGTCGCTGTGGTTGTTTAACTTGTATGTTGATGGAGTGGTGAGAGAGGTGAATGCTCGAGTGCTTGGACGAGGATTAAAACTGGTAGGCGAGAATGACCATGAATGGGAGGTAAATCAGTTGTTGTTTGCGGATGATACTGTACTGGTAGCAGACACAGAAGAAAAGCTTGACCAACTAGTGACAGAATTTGGAAGGGTGTGTGAGAGAAGGAAGTTGAGAGTTAATGTGGGTAAGAGTAAGGTTATGAGATGTACGAGAAAGGAAGGTGGTGCAAGGTTGAATGTCATGTTGAATGGAGAGTTACTTGAGGAGGTGGATCAGTTTAAGTACTTGGGGTCTGTCGTTGCAGCAAATGGTGGAGTGGAAGCAGATGTACGTCAGAGAGTGAATGAAGGTTGCAAAGTGTTGGGGGCAGTTAAGGGAGTAGTAAAAAATAGAGGGTTGGCCATGAATGTAAAGAGAGTTCTATATGAGAAAGTGATTGTACCAACTGTGATGTATGGATCGGAGTTGTGGAGAATGAAAGTGATGGAGAGACAGAAATTGAATGTGTTTGAGATGAAGTGTCTAAGGAGTATGGCTGGTGTATCTCGAGTAGATAGGGTTAGGAACGAAATGGTGAGGGTGAGAACGGGTGTAAGAAATGAGTTAGCGGCTAGAGTGGATATGAATGTGTTGAGGTGGTTTGGCCATGTTGAGAGAATGGAAAATGGTTGTCTGCTAAAGAAGGTGATGAATGCAAGAGTTGATGGGAGAAGTACAAGAGGAAGGCCAAGGTTTGGGTGGATGGATGGTGTGAAGAAAGCTCTGGGTGATAGGAGGATAGATGTGAGAGGGGCAAGAGAGCGTGCTAGAAATAGGAATGAATGGCGAGCGATTGTGACGCAGTTCCGGTAGGCCCTGCTGCTTCCTCCGGTGCCTTAGATGACCGCGGAGGTGGCAGCAGTAGGGGATTCAGCATTATGAAGCTTCATCTGTGGTGGATAATGTGGGAGGTTGGGCTGTGGCACCCTAGCAGTACCAGCTGAACTTGGTTGAGTCCCTGGTTAGGCTGAAGGAACGTAGAGAGTAGAGGTCCCCTTTTTGTTTTGTTTCTTTGTTGATGTCGGCTACCCCCCAAAATTGGGGGAAGTGCCTTTGGTATATGTATTATTATTATTATTATTATTATTATTATTACTACTTGCTAAGCTAAAATCCTAGTCGGAAAAGCACTATGCTATAAGCCCAGGGGCTCCGACAGGGAAAATAGTCTAGTGAGGAAAGGAAACAAGGAAAAATAAAATATTCTAGAAACAGTAACAACATTACAATAAATATTTCATATACTGTATAAGCTACGAAAACTTTAGCAAAACAAGAGGAAAAGAAATAAGATAGAATATTGTGTCCGAGTGTACCCTCGAGCAATCGAACTCTAACCCAAGACAGTGGAAGGTCATGGTACAGAGGCTATGGCACTACCCAAGACCAAAGAACAATGGTTTGATTTTGGAGTGTCCTTCTCCTAGAAGAGTTGCTTACCCTAGTTAAAGAGTTCCCTTTATCCTTACTAAGAGGAAAGTGGCCAATGAACAAGAGCGAAGGATCCAATGTAGTACTGTCTGGCCGGCCAAAGAACCCCATAACTCTTTAGTGGTAGTATCTCAACAGGTGGCTGGTGCAATGTAATTGTTCATTGGCTACTTTCCTCGCGGTAAGGGTAGAAGAGACTCTTCAACAACGGTAAGCAGCTCTTCTAGGAGAAGGACACTCCAAAATCAAATAATTGTTTTTAGCCTTTATTAGCGCTATAGGCTCTGTACCATGGTCTTCCACTGTCCACTTTTTATTTTTAAAGGTTCATTCAGGCACAGTATTCTATATTATTTCTCTTCCTCTTTGTTCTTTCTTTAAGTTTTTATAGTTTATATCACCATTACCATCTTCTCCTATGCCCATTGATGCAAAGGGCCTCGGTTAGATTTCACCAGTCGACTCTATCTTGAGCTTTTAATTCAATACGTCTTCATTCATCATCTACTTCCAGGTTCATAGTCCTCAGTCATGTAGGGTAGGGGTTTCCAACTCTTCTAGTTCCTTGTGGAGCCCAACTAAACGTTTGGTGAACTAATCCCTCTCGGGGAGTGTGAAGAGCATGCCCAAACCATCCCATCTACCCCTCATCAGGATCTCATCCACACATGACACTCGAATAATCTCTCTTAAGGTTTAATTTCTAATTCTGTCCTGCCGCTTAACTCCCAATATCCTTCTGAGGACTTTGTTCTCAAATCTACTAAAACTATTGGAGATTGTTTCATTGTCATACCATGACTTATGTCCATATAGTAAGACCGATACCACTAAAGTGATATATAGTCTGATCTTTATTTGTAATGTCAGGCGATTTGATTTCCAAATTTTACTTAACCTAGCCATTGTCTGATTTGTTTTTTTTTTTAATCTTTCACTAAACTCTAATTCTAAAGACCCTGTATTGGAGATCATAGTTCCTAAATACTTGAATGAATCAACCTCATTAATCCTTTCTCCTTCCAATGATATTTCATCTTCCATTGCATACTCCGTTCTCGTCATCTCTGTCTTTCTTCTATTTATCTTGAATCCAACCTCGTGTGATATTTCCTGCATTCTGGTAAGAAAGCATTGCAAATCCTGTGGCGTTCTTCTAATAAGGACAGCATCATCAGCATAATTTGGGTCAGCTAATTTCCTATTAACAATCCAGTCCAATCCTTCTCCACCATCTCCGACTGTTCTACGCATTACAAAATCCATGAGGAGGATAAACAACATAGGTGACAACACATTTCTTTGGAGTACTCCGCTGCCCACTGTAAAGTCATTTATATATGTGAAATTTATTTTAATGTTGTTACTGTTATTAAAATATTTAATTTTGATTGTTCATTACTTCTCTCATAGTTTATTTATTTCCATATTTCCTTTCCTCACTGGAATATTTCCCTTTTGAAGCCCTTGGGGTGACGGTATCCTGCTTTATCAACTAGGATTGTAGATTAGCAGGTAGTAATAATAATAATGATGATAGTGATAATGATAATAATAATAAAAACAAAAATAACAATCACAACAACAACAATAATAATAATAATAATAATAATAATAATAATAATAATAATAATAATGATGATGATGATGATGATGATAATGATAATGATAATAATAATGATAATGATAATGATGATGATGATGATAATATAAGTATATGAAGCAGAATATTTAATGTTATTATGAATGCTTATAGATTTGTTTCACTCAGAATATTTTGTACAAAAAATTAGAAAAGGTTATTAATAAGATTTAGTTTCCTGGTTTAACATGCGAATTATTTACAGGACCAGAAATGTCGATCATCTGAAATGCCCCTAAGCACTTGATGTTTTGTATATAAACCTTATAATATGAATTAACATTTGAGAAACGAGAAAATAATTGTAACTTTTATACGAAATAATTTTCTTAACACAATGCTGTTTATCGATGCTGAGGTCATCTCACCTTCGGCCCATGAATATTTTATTTTAAATAATTAAATGAAACGTTAAATTATATATAAAGAAATCATATTGACAATAATTAATAAGGAAAAAGTTTCTAAACAGTTGTGAATTTCTTGTTTTTCGAAAGTATAATATTCTTTGTCAAAGTTACTGAAAATTAACTCTAAGGGAACTTACCTTTATTTGCAATATTTATGTATTTACAATTTTTAAAAAAATCATCATAATATCTGAGTATTTATTAAGGGAATATTAATCCATTTAGGGTATTTAATAGTCTAAAAAACCTTTTTAATCATCTTTGGAAATATAAAAATTTTTTGCGATATGTAAATATTTTTTTTTTACTTGCATTTTCATTTTTTATAGCTTAAAAAAGGGAACTTTTCAATACAGAATGAATTAAATTATAATTATATTATATTCATAATGTTTATGACATCCTTTTAGAATTTCATAATGTTAGATTTATCCTTAATAATAGTATAAATCCAATGATAATGATGTAAAGGTTGATGATAATATAAATGACAATAACAATTGTGTTTCATCATATCTATCCTGATTATAATTGTTTTTATTATTATTATTATTATTATTATTATAGTAATAATAATAATAATAATAATAATAATAATAATAACTATTATTATTATTATGTTTATTATTATTATTATTATTATTATTATTATTATTGTTATAACTATTATCATTATCATTATAATAATAATAATAATAATAATAATAATAATAATATCCTCCTCCTCCTCCTCCTTATCATCATCATCATCATCATCACCTCCTCCTCCTCTCCTCCTCCTCCTCCTCATCATCATCATCATCATCACCTCCTCCTCCTCCTCTCCTCCTCTCCTCCTCCTCCTCTCCTCCTCTCCTCCTCCTCCTCTCCTCCTCCTCCTCCTCATCATCATCATCATTATCATCACCTCCTCCTCCTCTCCTCCTCATCCTCCTCATCATCATCATTATCATCACCCCCTCCTCCTCTCCTCCTCCTCCTCCTCATCATCATCATCATCATCATCATCATCATCACCTCCTCCTCCTCTCCTCCTCCTCCTCCTCCTCATCATCATCATTATCATCACCTCCTCCTCCTCCTCCTCCTCCTCGTTATCATCATCATCATCATCATCACCTCCTCCTCCTCTCCTCCTCCTCCTCCTCCTCATCATCATCATCATCATCATCATCACCTCCTCCTCCTCTCCTCCTCCTCCTCCTCTTCATCATCATCATCATCATTATCATCATCATCACCTCCTCCTCCTCCTCCTCCTCATCATCACATCATCATCATCATTCTCATCATCATCATCACCTCCTCCTCCTCTCCTCCTCCTCCTCCTCCTCCTCCTCATCATCATCATCACCTCCTTCTCCTCTCCTCCTCCTCCTCCTCCTCCTCATCATCATCATCATCACCTCCTTCTCCTCTCCTCCTCCTCCTCCTCATCATCATCATCATCACCTCCTTCTCCTCCTCTCCTCCTCCTCCTCATCATCATCATCATCACCTCCTTCTCCTCCTCCTCCTCCTCCTCCTCATCATCATCATCATCATCATCACCTCCTCTTCCTCTCCTCCTCCTCCTCGTCCTCCTCCTCCTCATCATCATCATCATCATCACCTCCTCTTCCTCTCCTCCTCCTCCTCGTCCTCCTCCTCCTCATCATCATCATCATCATCTCCTCCTCCTCCTCTCCTCCTCCTCCTCATCATCATCATCATTATCATCTCCTCCTCCTCCTCTTCTCCTCCTCCTCGTCCTCCTCCTCCTCCTCCTCATCATCATCATCATCTCCTCCTCCTCCTCTCCTCCTCCTCCTCATCATCATCATCATCATTATCATCTCCTCCTCCTCCTCATCATCATCATCACCATCATCACCTCCTCCTCCTCCTCATCATCATCACCATCATCACCTCCTCCTTCTCCTCCTCATTATCATCATCATCATCATCATCATCATTAGTAGTAGTAGCAGTATTCATTATTATTTTAATCACCAAATGAACATTCGTCTGAAGTAAGCCTACTAAATATCTCTCTCTCACTCTCTCTCTCTCTCTCTCACTCTCTCTCTCTCTCTCTCTCTCTCTCTCTCTCTCTCTCTCTCTCCACATATTTCTATTTTTTATAGGCCCTGATTAAGTGTTGGGTTAAGGCGTAGACATTTCTCGGGAGTTCTAATCTATCGATCGACACCTCTCATATGCTTGTTCAGGCGACGACAATTTATTTCTCCTTTCTTAGTTTAGGCTCAAAAGTCACTCAAGGTCGAATATTAATCTCGCTCCCCCTTCGTGTTATCTCCTTCTGCTTCTGGTGTTTTTTCTCGTTATCAGTCCAGGCATTCGTTTTGACGGACCGCCCAATTCTGCTTTTCGATATCGTTATATGTTCCTCTCATTCCTTAGCAAAAGTCGTTTGATTTATATTATTAAATTTTTTTCTTTCGTGGCTTTTTCACATATTATTATCCACACTTATTTAGGAACTTTTTTTCTCCATATAATATTCCATTTTGTAACATTTCTTCTACTTTCTGCTTTACTTTCTACTTTACTCTTATAAAAGCTGTCACCTTTTGACAATTTTCATTTCCTAAATCTCATATGTTCATTTACCTCTATCTCTCTTGACTCTATTTCCCTTGATTTCGTTATGATTACCTATTATTTTTTCCCATTTATTCACCTTTACAATATGTATTTAACAATATTTTACTAATGTAGAATATGTTTCATTTCAAGTAAAAGAAATTTATAATAATTGCCTTTTTAAAGGACGAAAACTTAGCCTTGTTGGTGTTCGAAATCAGATCCCAATTGAGTTTCAAGGTATAAGTAATTCAATCTCATTTTCTATAATAAAATTAGAAATTGGACCAAAACTAAATCGCTCTTTCATTTGTTAAAAAGAAAGGGATTTATGTCTAATATGATTTTATATATCAAAACTTAACAAATTGCATTAAATCCATTATGCAAACTATATATATATATATATATATATATATATATATATATATATATATATATATGTATGTGTGTGTAATATATTTGTTTATATAGATACACATATGTAGATATACATCAATATAAATTGTTTTCATATATATATATATATATATATATATATATATATATATATATATATATGTATGTATGTATGTATATATATGTATGTATGTATATATATATATATATATATATATATATATATATACATATATATATATGTATTATTATTATTATTATTATTATTATTATTATTATTATTATTATTATTCCTACCACCTAGGCTGCAACTCTAGTTGGAAAAGTAGGATTCTATAAGCCCAAAGGTTCCAACAGGGAAAATAAGCGACTGAGGAAATGAAATAAGGATGTAAATAAACTTCATAAGAAGCAACGAATAAAAAATATAAAATATCTTAAAATAGGTAAAACCTTCACAATACTTTTTTCATAAATATACTGTGAATAGAGAGACTTATGTCAGCCTGTTCAACACGAAAACATTCGCTGCAAGTTTGAACTTCGAATGTTCCACCTATTTAATAATAGAAATGGTCTTATACTTTGGTAAGAGGACAAGAGAAGGGTTCCTCTTACTATTCAATAAATGTGCAACAACCAAAGATATGAAAAATAGGCAAAGTAGTAGCATTGTTAAAAACCAGGTAAAGACCATTTGTCTCCCAAAAGTTACAGACCAATATCACTTATTTATTTTAATTTTACTGTTCTTAAAATATTTCATTTTTCCTTGTTCCCTTTCCTCACTGGGCTATTTTCCTTGTTGGAGCCCCTGGGCTTGTAGCATTCTGTTTCTCCAACTATGGTTGTAGCTTAATAATAATAATAATAATAATAATAATAATAATAATAATAATAATAATATGAATTATATGAACGGAAGATAATAGCACGAATATTTCCAAAAGTCGAAGGAAAATTATTACCCGACCAAGCAGGCTTCCAACCAGGCCAATCACGCTGCAGTCAGGTTCTGAACTTAACTCAGGATTTGAGAACATTAAATCACTTGGGTAACCTTGTAGACCTTATGCCTGTCATACAATACTGTCAATCACCGGGCACTCCTAAAAGTTGATCAAACAGTCAAAGATTCCAACAGTACGAAGTATATAGTCAATCCTTGTAAATCGACGATTCTTCGTAAAAATGTTCAGCAAGAAAGCAGGACTCCCCAAAAAAACGGTCCATCGTAGGGCTCTGTACTAGATCCCATTTTGTTTAACTTTTATACTAAATAACCAACCAGAGATTCAGGATATACGAAGATTCATATATGCAGACGACCTATGCATTGCCACAGTCACGATCTTTGATGAAATAGTGGAGAGACTATCAAGAGCTTTATCATCTCTCTCATTATACTATACAAATGGGAACTTTAATGCAGGTGTGTACATTTCACCTTTACCATCACAAAGCTAACTGAAAACGAAAGATCATATGGGAAAATAAAGAATCA
>NC_090763.1:1337527-1357527 GCF_036898095.1 Palaemon carinicauda | reverse complement strand
AACAGCGACATTGCTGGCATCGATGGAGAGAAGGAGAGGGGTATGTGGCAGTTGATAGGGTATTCTTTTAGTTGCAGAAGGCTGCTATCTGAAGGTGAAGCCACATCAGGTCTTTTGGCTTGGCTTTGAGTGTGGGGTAGAGAGGGGCAAGAGTGGCAGGAACCGGTGATAATAGTTTACCATACCCAAGAATTCTTTCATTGCTTTGACGATCAGGGGCGTGGGGATATTCAGTCGCGAGATAGCTGTTAAGTACTAACAGTAAGGCGAGGTGAATGTAACTGACTTTATTTAAACAAGATAACGAGCTTATATACAAGCAGTTGAAGGCAGCAGGGCACAAAAATCCAAAAATCTGTAACATGCAATGGCAAACTGAAACAGGTTTTTTTTTTTCTTTATTATCAGTGTGGGAGGGAACGAGAGATAAAAAAAACAATATCATTACAGTATATGAGCGGGTATGAAACACGTGCGGTCCAATATGCTTCTAAACTCCAATTAAGTTTTGCTTTATACAAATGACATATTTTAGGGAAACTGAGATTATTAGAGATAGGATAAGGGATGCTAATGTGCTGTAAATTAAGTGAACTTTCATCATGTAAAGTTTAGGTGAAGATTATACAACATGAATAAAAGAGAGAGAGAGAGAGAGAGAGAGAGAGAGAGAGAGAGAGATTTAATTTTAAGTCTCTCTGGGTCTATATGAATTATTTGGCTGAAATTTCTACCAAAGGATAAGAAAGCACATATTGAGAGAGAGAGAGAGAGAGAGAGAGAGAGAGAGAGAGAGAGAGAGAGAGAGAGAGAGAGAGAGAGAGAGAGAGAGAGAGTGAATGTTTCATTTTCTGTCTTTCTGGATCTGTAGAAATTATTTGGTTGATATGTCTACCAAAGGATAAGAAAGCACTTATTAGAGAGAGAGAGAGAGAGAGAGAGAGAGAGAGAGAGAGAGAGAGAGAGAGGGGGGGGGGGAATTTTTCCTTTTCTGTCTTTCTGGGTTTGTAGAAATTATTTAGTTTGAGTGTCCACCATAGGATAAGAAAGCACACACACACACACACACACACACACACACACACACACACATATATATATATATATATATATATATATTTAAATAAATATGTATATATATACAGAGAGAGAGAGAGAGAGAGAGAGAGAGAGAGAGAGAGAGAGAGAGAGAGAGAGAGATCTAATAAGAAAAGTATAACAAAAGGAAAAGATTTAGGGGAAAATACTCATGGGGGGCTGACACCCCCCAAGGGAAGGGAGGAGGAGGAGCTACACCTCTGTAGGGGAAATGAGAGCGCGCCATGAAGAGCGCCTGGTGTCATGAAGAGAGGTCTCCCAACGGCCATTAGAGTCGTCTCAGAGGAATGTATCTTCCAGTGGCTAAAAGGTTTAAGCATTATCATAAAACAACTCTGAAAAAGGCACGAGGCCTCCTCCTCCTTCTCATCCTCGCCCTCCTCCTCCACCTCCTCCTCCTCCCTCCAATTCCCTTTTGTTTCTCCCCCTCCTCCTACTTCTCCCCCCACCTTATATAGCCATGTCTTCCTCCTATACCCTGCTCTAACTTCTACTCTCCCTTTTATTTGATAAATGAAAGACACAGCCTTGCTCTTGATTATTTCTCTCTCTCTCTCTCTCTCTCTCTCTCTCTCTCTCTCTCTCTCTCTCTCTCTGAATTTTCACACCATTATGTTTGGGGTGGAAATACGCAAGGCCCATAGACTATTCTATGGGCCTTGGAAATACGCAGGTATATTTCTTCCTTAATCCACACCACACTCCCTCGACTAACTAATCGTAACTCTTCTCTCCATTTCTAAACGTAGAATATATCCCAATAAAGGGAAAAAGCTTTGTGGGATCATCATCTCCATGCTATTTTAGACCCTCTTTCTAAAATGCGATATCTGAGGAACGAAGAGATGGGGGGAACATTCTGAGAGTTTCTGTAATCCGTAATATCACAAGATTTTGAAACTGTTGGATCTTGATTTCACGGCTTTCAATAATCGTAACTTTTTTTCGCACTATTCGTGGCGATATTGAAGTTAATCATGTTATTGATAGCGTGACATCAGTTTGGTGAACATGAAGAACTTCCGATTTTCCTTAAGGTAATATATATAGGTATAAATGGCGAGCGATTGTGACGCAGTTCCAATAGGCCCTACTGCTTTCTCCGATCGTCATGGTGACCGCGGAGGTACCAGCCAAGGTCTATAGACCTTGGTACCAGCAGTAGGGGATTCAGCGTATGAAACTTCATCTGTGGTTGATAACGGGGGAGGGAGGGCTGTGGCACTCTAGCAGTACCAGCCGAACTCAGCTGATTCCTTCGTCAGGCTGGGAGGAGCGGGGAGAGGAAAGGTTCCCCTTTTGTTCATCTGTTTGATGTGCCTTGGTAGATATATATATATATATATATATATATATACATATATATATATATATATATATATACATTATAGAAATGTATTTATATCAATGTATGAAACATTGGAATACTCTGCCCGCTTATCTAAAAGCATTGCTTAGTGTCCGATCTTTTAAGAAATCGTATACAAATCTCTTGTTATCTGGAAACTAAATCTCTTTGTAAATACTATATTTATACTTGCCTCCCTACCCATAATGTAAATATCAGTTTCATTGTTTAGGATATTCTGTTTGTAAATCTAATTCGTTCACTGAATCTTTGCATAATATTTACAATTTTCAATGTATATACCAATAATTTCATTTACCAATTTTCTTTATTATATAAATATACATTTCCATTATGTTTTGGAACTCTTGTATATATGTATCTATGTATGTATATATATATATATATATATATATGTATGTATATATACGCATATAAGTCTGTATGTATATATGTATGTATATATACGCATGTAAGTATGTATGTATTGTATGTATATATACTGTATACATGTATGTATATCAAATTTTTATTTCATCTTTTTTTATTTGATGCTATTATCTTATTTGTATTACTGCCCGAAGAGTTCTGCTCCACATGGGCTTGGACTGAGTCTTTGTTGTAAATCTCTTGTATGTAAAAATTTTTGTCCAATAAACATTATATATATATATATATATATATGTATATATATATATATATATATATATACATATATATACATATATATATTATATATATATAAATACATATATATATACATATATATATACATATATATATATATATATATATATGATAGACACTATCCTCATGTGACACTGCATCATTTGGAGATATACAAACATGCATTCATAAATATGAATCTCTCTCTCTCTCTCTCTCTCTCTCTCTCTCTCTCTCTCTGTGTATATATATATATATATATATATATGATAGGTGCTATCCTCATATGCCACTGCATCACTTGGAGATATAGAAACATGAACTCTGAAATATAAATCTCTGGTCAATTCAATAAGTTTTTTTTTTCATTGATTGTTCAAAATTATATCTTTTTTTTTTGTGTGCTGTTCATAATTTGGGCAGTTTTTTTTTCGTACAGGAATATATTGGAAACATTTTCCCTTTTCAAGCGAACCAGAATGGAGTGAAAAAATTATATTGGAATAAAAGGTTGCTTCTGTCTATTTTCGAAGACGTAACAGCTTAATGATCAAGGATACAGTTCTCTTGCTTGAGGGTACACTCGGGCACACTATCCTACCTAATTTCTCTTCCTCTTGTTTTGTTAAAGTTTTTATACTTCATATAGGAAATATTTATTTCAATGGTGTTACTGTTCTTAAAATATTTCATCTTTCCTTGTTTCCTTTCCTCACTAGGGTATTTTCCCTGTTGGGACCCCTGGCCTTATACGTCCTGCTTTTCCAACTAGGGTTGCAGCTTAGCAATTAATAACAACAACAACAACAACAACAACAACAACAACAACAACAACAACAACAACAACAACAATAATAATAATAATAATAATAATAATAATAATAATAATAATAATATGGGCATCGAAATCGATAGATACAACAAAAACCTGTATGTAATGCGTTCTTAAACCCGGGTATTTATGCCTAATTTGCATTGGTAGTTGATCTGAATATTTTTGCAGTTGTAGCATGTAATTTTCTGCTGACAAAAGTGGGTGCTTCTTAATTAGAGGCTGCCTTTACCTTTTATAAAATTAACTCTAATTACGTTTATTATTTCAGGTCTTGCTCTCATTTCATACAAGTACAGCTACTATTCGCACAGCTACACTAACTTGCTCTCATTCTATATTAGTACAACTACAATACCTTTGTCTTATTTCATATTAGTACAGCTACAATAATTCGGTCTAATTTTATATTAATACAACTACAATACCTTTGTCTCATTTCATATAAGTACAGCTACAAGAACTTGGTCTCCTTTTATATTAGTACAAATACAATAACTTGGTCTCATTTCATATTAGTACAAATACAATACTTGGTATCATTTCATATTAGAACAGCTACAATAACTTGCTCTCATTTCATATTAGTATAGCCATAGTAACTTGCCCTCTTTTTACATTAGTACAACTACAATAACTTGGTCTCATTTAATATTAGTACAGCTACATTAACTTGCTCTCATTTTATATTAGTACAAATACAATACTTGGTATCATTTCATATTAGAACAGCTACAATAACTTACTCTCATTTCATATCAGTACAGCTACATTAACTTGCTCTCATTTTATATTAGCACAGCTACATTAACTTGCTCTCATTTTATATTAGTACAAATACAATAACTTGGTCTCATTTCATATTAGTACAGCTACAATAACTTGCTCTCATTACCTATTAGTACAATTACAATAACTTGGTCTCAGTTTATATTAGTACAATTACAATAACTTGGTCTCATTTCATATTAGTACAGCTACAATAACTTGCTCTCATTTCATACTAGTTTAACTGCAATAACTTAGTCTAGTTTCATATTAGTACACCTACAATAACTTGCTCTTATTTCACATTAATACAACTATAATAACTGCCATTGATCACAAGGACGATTATGGTGTTCTGCAATTAACCAATCTTTTGATCATCTTGTCAGCTTCCTTTTTTTTCATCTTACTATAAGCTACAAAGTACAAATGAGCCTACAGTTGCATCTCCGTTCCAAATTACCTCTCCAGTCCCCTATAATTGCGAATACTTACGTGAGTTACCCTGGTAAGGTGTGTGACTCCTAATAGCGTTTAATCATTCATCTTCCTGTGGCCTTCAGTTGAGATTAATTGACCTAGTTAATTGGTAAGATAAATGCTTTGGTTTTTAGATGAATAAAATGCCTTTTTTTTTTTTTTTTTTTTTTTTTTACATATTTTCATCATTCATATTGTAGTTCATTTTGCCTCCATTATCATAGATTCTTAACATAAACTTTAATTTTAAAATTGTCTTTGCGTATCAAGGGTATTTCCAAATTGAATTATAGAAAAACTTATTGGCAGAGAAAATTAGATTAATGAGACCGAGAATCTGTATAATTGATTAAGTTCTAATTAAGAACATTTAAATTTAGAATTTTTTTTTACCTTCATACTGTATTGTAAAAGCGACCAGAATCAACCCTATATGGAAAAGCTGGATGTTATAAGCCCAAGTGTTTCCACAGGGAAAGTAGCCCAGTAATATAGGAAATAAGTAAACAGATAGAATAGTGTGCCTGAGTGTACCCTCAAGCAAAAGAATCCTAACCCAAGAAAGAGAAAGAACATGGTACAGAAGCTATGGCACTACCCAAGACTAAAGAACAATGGTTTGATTTTGGAGTGTCCTTCTAGAAGAGCTGCTTATATGCATATACAGGCTAAAAGTATCCTGTAGATATCATTTGTTCTGTGAAGGTCTTAAAATTAACATACTAAAAGAAGATAACACAAAGTTGAAAACAAAATCAGTGGAATGAGGAAAAGCCCAAAGATATGAGATTGAACACACATGACTATACCTTCATTTACTCTGCTCTTACATCACTACCATTGATTGATTCACTCATCCAGACCCCTCTGGCTCTTCGTAATATACCTTGCTAGCTTCCAGGCCTCATTAAAACTCACCGCCAGTTGCATCGTGCAAGGGGCTCGTGTAAATGCAGTTCTCGTTAATGTTTTTTCCCTGAGCAAATGTTGTCATTAATCAACAAACACAATCGTGTTAATGAGATAAATTGGTTTATGCGTTCGTTCCTAATTCACTAATGGTACATCCTGTCCAAGCGAATAGAATTCTGAACAGAGGTGGTTAATCTTATTTGGAATTAGTGCCTGGAATGATGGCACTTGTCGAAAGAAGCGAAATTGTGAAAATGTTTTTTTTTTATAGTTTTTTTCTTAACCTTTATCCTGCTCAAATATTGTTAGAATTATTATTATTATTATTATTATTATTTTTTTTTTTTTTTTTGTGATGAAACACCTTTTTCGGGTTACATAAAAAGTGAAACGCTCTAGTGAATGTGTCCTTTTCTTCTGATATATAGAAATTTAAGGAGAATTTTGAATAGGCATTGAAGTTTTATCTTTTATTTTTTTTTCTTTACTTTTGTTTAGTCCTGTTAGAATTATTTTTGTTCGTAATGAAACACCCTTTATGGGTTATATGAAATATGAAACGCTCTAGTGATAATGTGTCCTTTTTTTTTCTTCTAATATATGCAAATTTAAGGAGAATTTTGAATAAACATTGATGTTTTCTAACTCTTTTCTTTGCTTTTGTCTTGCCTAAATTCAGTTAGAATTATTTATTTTTTCGTAATTTAAACACAATTTTTGGGTTATATAAAACTTGAAACGCTCTAGTGATAATGTGTCCTTTTCTCTTAATATATGGAAATTTAAGGAGAATTTTTAATAAGCGTTGATGTTTTTTTTTGTCTTTTCTTTCGTTTGGTCCTGCTTAAATCCTGTTAGAATTATTATTATTTTTTTGTTTTGTAATGAAACACCCTTTTTGGATTATATAAAACATGAAATGATCTAATGAATGTGTGCCATTTTCTTCTTATATAGAGAAATTTAAGAAGAATTTTGAATAAGCGTTGAGCTTTTTTTTTCTTTTGTCCTGCCTAAATCCAGTTAGATTTTTTTTTTTTTTTTTTTTTTTTTTTTTATGAAACATACTTCTTGGGTTATATAAAACGTTACTCTAGTGAATGTGTGCCATTTTCTTTTAATATAATCAAATTTAAGGGGAATTTCGAATAAACGTTGCTGTTTTTCGGGTTTTTTTTTTCTTTTGCCTTTGTCCTGCTTAAATCCTGTTGGGATTATTATATTTTTTTTTTTTAAATGAAATACCCTTTTCAGGTTATATAAAACATCTTTCTGCAATTTTTTTTCATTTATTTGGTTCTAATAATTGTATGAATTTAAAACATTTTGTATTTGTTCAAAAAAGAGTTTGGGTGACAATTGTCATTATTATTTTCAGAAGTACAGCCTAATTAAAAATTCCGCTGAAACTACCATATTGTATACAGTGAACACAACGCCATTCTCTAAACCTTGGATATATGGTCTGTGATGTCATTAATCTGCTGAATTTGTCTTGGCATTTAAAGCATCGTTACACTTAAAAAAAACCGTAATTTTTGTCAGAAATTCTCCGTAAAATATAAACTGTTTAAAGCCGTATTTCAATAAATACAGGCGACCGTAATTTTACCATACTTTGTTACTATCTTTTACGGGTTGGTGTCCGTAATATCCCTCCTTTACGTCAATATGTCCGTTTTTAAAACTGTAAATGCCTGGCAACATTTATTACAGCATTTTTACCACTATTTTTACGGCAAATTTTTAACAGTGTACTTCTACGTTTAGATTATCATGCTAGTAATGGTTGTTGTTGTTGTTGCTGTTTTTGTTGTTGTTGTTGTTATTGTTGCAGGTTATATAGAAGTATTAGTAGCTAAAATTTATAATCTTACCTTGCAAACGTATATCCGATTCATATCTACTTGCATTTTGAAAGAGTGGGTGCTCAATGAATCCACGTTTTACTAAAATACAAATTTCTATTACAATTGCAATCTAGATGAATAGCACGCATTTTGCTCTCTTTTTTTTTTTTTTTTTTTTTTTTATAAAAGCCAGTCTCCTTGAATGACTTGGGGTAGAGTTCTCTTGCTTGAAGGTACGCTCGGTTACACTGTTCTATCTTATTTCTCTTCCTCTTGTTTTAATTTTTACTTTTTATAGTTTATATATGAGATGGATATTAATGATGTTACTGTTCTTAAAATATTTTATTTTAATTGCTCATCGTTTCCCTTCTAGTTTTTGTTCCCTTATTTCATTTCCTCACTGGGCTATCTTTCTATGTTGGACCCCTTCTCCAATTAGGGTTGTAGGCTTAGCTAGTAATAAAAATAATAACCATCGTTACTGATTTACCTCGAATAAAGAAAATAACCCTTTTCCTTTACTTGAGTAGTGGCCATTTGAATAAATCATTTTTTTGTAATTATACATTTTTAAAAATTTCGATGACTATCAATCACCCTAACAAGGTCCATTTGGAAATAGATTTGAGCTACATGGACATTTTAACCCTTTCCATATCATTATACATTACAAATTCCTTTCAGGCATATTTTGAAGGAAGGCCCGAAAAGACTCATTAATTAGATGAAATCTACCTGTCACCATATGTTCCTTAGGATAAGACCTCCCTCTCCAGAACTTTCTTGGACAAAAGAATTAATTACAAGATATGGAAAAAAAAACTAAATATCTTTCGAGTGACAAGATGATTCCAAGGACTCTCC
Organism: Palaemon carinicauda; assembly: GCF_036898095.1. Classification (NCBI taxonomy): domain Eukaryota; kingdom Metazoa; phylum Arthropoda; class Malacostraca; order Decapoda; family Palaemonidae; genus Palaemon; species Palaemon carinicauda. The sequence goes on along the minus strand of NC_090763.1, from coordinate 1,348,706 downwards.
CTATATAGCGAAAGGACAAGTTCTGATAGATGGAATTAAGAGGAATAATATCGAAAAGCTACGCGAAGAAAAAAGAGAGAAATTTTTCGAGGGTGACAAGAGGCTATAGATAATGTCACAAATCGAATGGACATTGGTCGCCTATATGGAAGGATATGGAAGGACCTCAGTCCTTCTGTCCTTATCACGTAGGGATATCGGTCCCCCTGGAGAACTTGCTTCTGCTACTGGTCTGTAAACATCTCCCCTCCTCGTCCTCGGATAAATAAATCAGGAGAGCTTGATAATGACCTCCCAGAGTCATTAGGACTCATTATCAAATGGTATCATCGCGCCCCCGAAATAAAGGGTCCACGTCCATTTTTCTTTCCATATCATAACCGAGAATCGTCACAAACTTGAAATGGAGAGAAGAAAAATTAAGAATGGGAGACAGGCCGCTTCAGAAGAGACGTGAGGGACGTGTTTAAGGTCTATTTACAAAGATGGGTGTGATGATTAAGTGGATTTCTCCCTATTTCACCTAATTGCTTGTAGACTGTGGAATGGTCTTCTTCTTCTTATTCTCTCTCTCTCTCTCTCTCTCTCTCTCTCTCTCTCTCTCTCTCTCTCACATTGTCTACAGGACTTTTCAGTTATATTTTTCTATATAATGTATAGAAACACAAATCGAGCATGAAGGATAGAAGTTGTTATTATTGGTAGATTGTGGAATGCTCTCTCTCTCTCTCTCTCTCTCTCTCTCTCTCTCTCTCTCTCTCTCTCTCTCTTTATACAGGGGTTTTCAGATCTATTTTTTTATGTTAACAGAATTAGAGTATGAAGGACAAAAGCATTGATAATTCTCTCTCTCTCTCTCTCTCTCTCTCTCTCTCTCTCTCTCTCTCTCTCCAGAACTTTTCAGTTCTATTTTTCTATATAAACAGAAATAGAGCATGAAGGATAGAAGCTGTTATTAATCTCTCTCTCTCTCTCTCTCTCTCTCTCTCTCTCTCTCTCTCTACAGAACTTTTCAGTTCTATTTTTCTATATAAACAGAAATAGAGCATGAAGGATAGAAGCTGTTATCAATCTCTCTCTCTCTCTCTCTCTCTCTCTCTCTACAGAACTTTTCAGTTCTATTTTTCTATATAAACAGAAATAGAGCATGAAGGATAGAAGCTGTTATCAATCTCTCTCTCTCTCTCTCTCTCTCTCTCTCTCTCTCTCTCTCTCTCTCTCTCTCCATCTTCCTTGTTCTGATTGTCTGGGTCGATAGTGTTGTCGCCAGGTAATTAACATGCTGATTAAAAGCATATGGAAAAGAAGTTAGGACTATCCTTCCACGTGGACACCATCCCTTGGTATTTTCCACCGTGCGTCATGCCCTGGCTATTCGAAACATCCATTAGTTTTAGTCTTAGGCCCAGAATGATAAACGAATTCAAACCTGTTCTTCTTAACCTCTAACTATGTTTTGCACGCAATCATGCGTGTATGCCCACGTTCAATGTACACCCGTGTTTATCTCTCTGCTGTTTGCTAGACTTCAAAGTGAAAATGGAAAGTTGAGACACCAGTTGTAAGATCTCATTTTCTTTTCGTCGCATATAATGAATCCTATCACCGAATTTTTATATATATACGTATATATATATATATATATATATATACACACACACATATATGTATATATATGTATATGTGTGTGTGAGTGTATGTGTGTGTGTGTGTGTGTGGAGATAGAGGTATATCCTCGTGCATGCATACACACCCGTACCCGCATACACGAACACACATACGCAGACACACGCATATATATATATATATATATATACACATATGTATATATATATATATATATATATATATCAACAACAACAACAAATGCAGTTGTTTCTAGCCCACTGCAGGAAAAAGGCCGCAGGCATGTCGATTTATGTTTGGAGTTTGGTTAGTTTTCATTGCCACGCTAGCCAGTGCGGCCGATTGGTGATAGCAGGAGATTTTCGTCTGATCATGGCGAATCACAAACCCTTTCGTCACGTCAAGATAACTCCACTCCTAAATGGCTGACACACACACACACACACACACACACATATATATATATATATATATATATGTATGTATATATGGAGAGAGACAGAGAGATATTCAAATAATCCATATATTATACTTCCTTAATATTGGATTCTCTCTATAGGCCTACCCATGGCCTTGGGCCTACCTCGGGATCAGAGACCCAAGGTATAGAGAGAATCCAGATATTAAGGTAGTATGATATATGGTTTATTTGTATATGAAAAACGCGTCTAAATGAGCAAAGTTTTTCATATATATATATATATATATATATATGTATATATGTATATATATATATATATATATATATATATATTCTCATTCCCATTTTCGCAACTTGAAGACTTCAATGATGATTGTCTATAAGAATAAATATGTTATACTATATTTATATTTATTTTGACTTCAGACTACATAGGAGAGTTGGTCCTTTTATAGTTTATATATAAAATATCTGTTTTAATGTTGTTAATGTTATTGAAATATTATATTTAAACTTTTCATTACTTCTTATATCTTTTATTTATTTCCGTATTTCCTTTCCTCACTAGGCTTTTTTCCCTGTTGGAGACCTCGAGCTTATAGCATCTTGCTTTTCCAATTAGGGTTGTAGCTTAGCTAATAATGATAATAATAATGATAATAATAATAATAATAATAATAATAATAATAATAATAATAATATTAATAATAATAATAATACGGAGCTTTGAGTATAGCTTATCGAATGAGTTGCTGCATGTAACTAAAGTCCTTTCATACGCCACGAGGAACCAACGAACAAACAAACAAACAGAGTAAATACTGCGCCTTCTGGAAACTTCATCTCCAAGGCGGAAATCGCCCCTATCCAAAGGGTTTAAGGAACAGCTCAATTCAAGAAACAAAAAAAGGTCACCCACCGTCTGAGTCCTCACTGGTCAGGCCTTACCGATTGTCCCTAGGGGGCGATAAAAGGGTAAATTTAAAGAAAGCTTCCGTTTGGGAGAACGCAAAGCAAATAGGTAGGTAGGGGGAAGGATCGGGGTGGAGGATAGGGTGAAGAGATCCTACCAAAACGCGGAATCCTTCCTTACCTGTTTACCTGAGCGGCAAGAGTCAAGGGCATGATTTACTTCTGTGATCCGAGCAATTCCTAAAGGACTCTTTAGTTGTTCATTGGAACTTACTGTTCATTCAGTATTTTAAGGAATAAAAGTAGTTACCTATATTCCATTTTAGGGCAAAAGTCACGTGTTCCTTGAATCACAATCTACCCTTTTTAATGCTTGTAATAATTCATATAAAATATAATGCGATTCATTGGCACATTATTTCAAAACCTTGTCTTAATTTGAAATATTTATTCTTTCTTTATCTTGTATGTTGTCAATTTTAAGGGGTTATAACGACATTATCACCTAGCTCACGAAGAGTTTTAAGAATTAACTTTCCATTGATTGTATAAGCTAAAATATTGTCACTATTAAATAGATTATAATGATGATCTATATTACGAATACAAAGTAAAATTAACTTTTTCCTTGTTCAATGATATTAAAGGTGATTACACTGACTCGCATACAGTTTTTAATAAATCATTGAAATGTAAAAATTGTTGAATTAAATGTAATTTGAATTTCCATCCTAGCTTACCATGGAACAAAATTTAGTTTTGAGTTTTCATGAAGAGTATTTATTGGTACATAATTATTTCATATTTTACGAACGGTTGAAAAATAATAAAAAATGCTGCTGAATCTTTTACATATCACTTCAATTTGAAGAAAAAGACGTAAATGAAAAATTTACCATAATATATTATCAAGTCACGAAAGGATAAACAAATTAATTTAGTTGAAGTTTCAAGATTTTAAGGAACATAGTACAACCACCTCAAGAACTTTTTAAACATCATGGCACCTACGGAGACATCTGGCAATTAGACAATGTAGCAAATGACCACAAGAACGATTAATTATTATTATTATTATTATTATTATTATTATTATTATTATTATTATTATTATTATTATTATTATTATTATTATTATTATTATTATTATCATTAATTGCTAAGCTACAACCCAAGTTGGAAAAGCAGGATGCTAAAAGCTTTATAGCATGGGAAAATAGCCCGGTGAGAAAAGGAAACAAGGAAAAATAAAATATTTTAAGAACAGCAACAACATTGAAATAAAATTTTCCTATATAAGATATAAAAACTTTAACAAATCAAGTGGAAGAGAAATGAGGTAGAATAGTGTGCCCGAGTGTTAATAAAGCAACATTCTTCCGGTGATAATGTATACCACATTCATATTCAAAACGTAAGAATGATTTTTTTTCCCTTAATGCAACTTAGCACTCGGGCACACTATTCTATCTTATTTCTCTTCCTCTTGTTTTTCTTTTTTTTTTAGTTTTTATGGTTTATAAATGAAAAGATTTATTCTAGTGTTGTTACTGTTTGTAAAATGTTTTATTTCAATTGTTAATTACTTCTCGTAGTTTATTTTCTAATTTCTTTTCCTCACTGGGCTATTTTTCCCTGTTGGAGCCTTTGAGCTTATGGTATCTTCTTGGCTAAGTAATAATGATAATAATGTTCCCTGAACCTGCCAATTGTTATTGGTATTCAAGTAGCCAACCACTTCCGAGTTATTTCACCATGTTATTCGACCAATATTTCTCCTTCTGGGAGGACAATCTGCTCTTAGGACACCCCTCCACCCCACCCCCCTCCTGAACCTTAGCTCCTCCCTGTCATGGACCAGATTTCACTTTATTTGAATCGGCCTATCAGCTACAACCTTGAAATGGGGAATAAACACGCCCGTCCTTGAAGGAAAATAATAAACATCTCCATCAAAACATATTTATTGGACTACTGATTATTTTACTTACATTTGATAGAGTATGAAAAAATGATGGCATTATAAATGCTACCAAGTATAAGGTGAAGCATAAATATGTTTTCTCTAAGTAACGTTAATGAAGATATTCAACTTATTATATATTCAACTGATTCTTTATAATTGAAAAAAAAAAATTGTTCATCATCCTTTGTTCTATATTGTGGATTACATCTATCAAACCTAAAGATTTTTTTTTACATTGATAATTTCTTAACACAAAACTTATAGTTTTCTCGAACATAATAATAAACTTTGAATCTATATATAAAATTAACAAAGAATTCAGTTAGTCCTATTTAGGCCTATGCTAAATGGATTTGCCTTGTTTAGTGTTATGACTGGAATAAGTAATTCAGAAATTACCCAAAAATTTTTGATAGTTTTATTATCTTAAATTTGGGTTATATTACCAATATGAATCTGTGGTTTGTATTAATATCAATCCAAGATATTGATTATTTTCTTCAAAGAATCGATCATTTCTAAGTAAGTTTTGTGTTTCCAGAGGTTATAGACATTGATAAACTTTTATTTTGCAGTAATAATATGTCTAATCTTAATTTAGAACTCTTTCAAGGAATGAGAATCTATAAGTATATATTCTTTGGTATATAAGTGTGTTTATATATCGAGAGAGAGAGAGAGAGAGAGAGAGAGAGAGAGAGAGAGAGAGAGAAATGCATGTACTTATAAACTTGTTTATAAACACAGACAGATAGCCAGCAAATATTACTTGAACTTTAAACTGACTTTGGACCATTCATTATCAGATTAGTGTTGTGTGGTTAAATAGATAATAATAATAATAATAATAATAATAATAATAATGATGATGATGATGATGATGATAATAATAATAAAGTACTTGATTACATTTACATTCAAGCATTCTTTAAAAAAAATGCAAACATAGATGTCCACCACCAGTAAATGTGTGCGTACTCAAAGAAGAACAGCATGCTCTAGTTCTTGAGAGAGAGAGAGAGAGAGAGAGAGAGAGGAGAGAGAGAGAGAGAGAGAGAGAGAGGGTGGGGGTGGGGGGTGAGGTGGGGGGGGGGATTAACTATACAAGTAGGAAGGCAGGGGGGAATAGCCAAAAGCCGCCTCAGGCAACGAACTGATACGGTAGTAGTATACTACGGAAGGGGATAACTCGGGTCACTGGGATAAAAATCCCCAGGGATTACCTTGTGGTTCCTTGGCCTTTCTTCACCCGAGATGATATCGAGGGGAGTGAGTGATTTCGTCCGTTCGTTTCTGATAAAGTTCTCTTGGTCGCTTGCATTTTAGATTTATGATTATTGATATTCATCTTAAAGATGTTATATTTATGGCTGAGATAACAACAAAATGGACAGAGGAAATTCCACTCTCTCTCTCTCTCTCTCTCTCTCTCTCTCTCTCCTCTCTCTCTCTCTCTCTCTCTCTCAAGAACGAGAGCATGTGGTTTTCCTTTGACTACGCACACACACCTACTGGTAGTGTACATAAGAATTTGCAAATTTATTTTTTAAAGAATGCATGAGTGTAAAAGTAATCAAGAACTTTATTATTAACATTATTTTATTATTATCCTTCTTCTTCTTCTTCTTCTTCTTCTTCTTCTTCTTCTTCTTCTTCTTCTTCTACTTCTCCTTATTATTATTATATTATTATTAATATTTGTAGTAGTAGTAGTAGTAGTAGTAGTAGTAGTAGTAGTAGTAGTAGTAGTAGCGGTGGTCGTGGTAATATTACCAAACTAGGATAGTAAAATAATCAATGCACACCCAAAACGTGTAATCACATTTAATGATCAGCCCAAAAAAAATGCATCGACTAAGAGGAAACTTCAAAAAAAAAAAAAAAAAAAAAAAGAAAAAGAAGAGATATTGAAGTAAACAAATATTCAATAAAAAATACATAATCATAATTATAAATCAAGAGAAAAAACCACAAGAAGAAATTTGCAATTGAGATAAATTACACTTTTATGTAGAAAGTATATCATACGATTGTTACAAACTGTTTATAACATTACTGTTATAAAAGGAATTTTTTTTGTAATTAAACCGTCATTAAATTCCAAGATTTTAGTGATTTTGTAAAAAATGTATTTCATAAAAAAATATATTTTAAAAAGAAATATATTTCATAAGAAATATATTTTATAAAGAAATATATTTTATAAAATAATATATATTTTATAAAAAAAATATATATTTTATAAAAAAAAATATATATTTTATAAAAAAAATATATATTTTATAAAAGAAATATATATTTTATAAAAAAAACTGTAAAATTTCATTCATCATTATGGATGGGTTGTTTCATATCCTATATATGCATAATTAATTAGAATTCCCATGTTCATAAAACTAACAAAGCCAAACTTTTATGATATAAGCAAAAAAAATATTTTGCGCACATGCAAACCAGTTATAACTTTTGCATTGCCCATTAGTGCAAATACTGGTAAAATATTAAATAGCTCTAAAATAGTTATTAAAGAACGAGTAAATAAATTTTAGAACCGAAAGCAGCTAATACCAGGAAAAAAAGTTAGCTAATAAAAATAATGATAATAATAATAATAATAATAATAATAATAATAATAATAATAATAATAATACTTAGAAATACTTTATATGAGAAACAATAAATCAAATTGTGCTGATTGATATTTGCAGAAATTAGTGTCCCTATATTACCTCTTTCATTGGGGGAAAGTCTAAAAGAGCTATTAACTGAAGAATTAATAGTTTTTAGAACCAAGAGCAGGAATTACCCCCCCCCCCAAAAAAAAAAAATAATAATAATATGGTCATACTCAGAAATACTTTACATGAGAAACAATAAATCAAATTGAACTAATTGATATATATTTGCAGAAATTAGGGTGCTTATAAACATATCTCTTTCACTAGGGGAAATGATAAAATAACTATTAATTCAAGAATGAATAATTTTTAGAACCAAGAGTAGGAATTACCGAAAAAAACAAAAAAAAAGTTATCGTCATACTCAGAAGTACTACTTTACATGAGGAACAAGAAATCAAATTGTGCTGATTGATATTTGCAGAAACTGATGTCCTATTAAGAATATTACCTGTTTCATTGGGGGAAAGTCTAAAATGACTATTAATTCAAGAACAATTGATATTTAGAACTGAAAGCAAGAATTAAAAAAAAAAAAAAAAAAAAAAAAAAAAAAAAAATTCGCCAAACCAGGAAATACTTTACACGACAAACAATAAATCAAATAGAGCTAATTGACGTTTGGCAGAAAAGAGTTTCCCCATAAACACATTAGCCTTTTGGTTTGGGGGAAAATGGAAATGCTTCGTTTTCAGGATAAGTAACAGATAACCAAGGTGGTGGAGATTACGGTGGCTGATAAAAGTGTCCTCTCTTTACTTAGCTTAAGATATCTACTTATCAAGCATGAGGAATCTTTATGGGTTATAAAATGACCTTATATACTTATTTTTCATTTTTATCGTCTTCTATCTCGTTTGCTGAAAACGCTTTCTCTTTGTTAATGGTCTTTTGGGGTGGTTTGTATAAAATCTTGGTTTTATAATAATAATAATAATAATAATAATAATAATAAAATTAACAATAATCATCATCATCATCACCATCATAATAATAATAATAATAATAATAATAATTTCATCATCATCCTCATCATCGTCATAATAATAATAATAATAATAATAATAATAATAATAATAATAATAATAATAAGGATGATGATGTTGATAATGATGATGATAATAATAATAATAATGACTAAATTTCCCGGACAATCTTGAGATCTTCGTCAATTAACTGAGGTTCTGGTGAGAGAGGTAAGGGTCGTTGATGATGTTTTCGGGGTAAAGGTCAAGGTTGTCCATCCACGATGAAAATCAGTTCAGGACTCTCTCTCTCTCTCTCTCTCTCTCTCTCTCTCTCTCTCTCTCTCTCTCTCTCTCTCTAGGAAAATCAGAATTTAACTATATTACTTTAATGGTTTCTATACAAAGGTGGATTGCAATGTATGTGAGGGGATTTTGAGTTGCTGATGGACATTGCGTTTAACAATATTTGGTAGGCCGGGGAAGTCTTTTGCGCTGGTAGCTCATCCATGAATCGGCAGTCAAATGCCTGAACTGGATATGGGCTTGTATCATGCTGGGCAACTTATCAATTATTAGCTACAAAAATCCTTCAAGTCAAAAGAGTAATAGAAATGCTTTCAGTTAGAAGTTTCTAGCATATGATGCATAGGAAGGGTTGGTCTGTCTCCGCTTGTAGGAGGTTTTGAACAGAATGTGTTTTATCATTGAGAGAGAGAGAGAGAGAGAGAGAGAGAGAGAGAGAGAGAGAGATTAATTCTTGGATTTTGTCGAACTTGATGCATAGGAAGGGTTGATCTGTCTCCGCTTGTAGGAGGTTTTGAACAGAATGTGTTTTATCATTGAGAGAGAGAGAGAGAGAGAGAGAGAGAGAGAGAGAGAGAGAGAGAGAGAGAGAGATTAATTCTTGGATTTTGTCGACCTATAATCCCAATAAGGAATTCATAAGTTTTGTCATAAGACTGGGACCGTAGACTCGGGAGAGAGAGAGAGAGAGAGAGAGAGAGAGAGAGAGAGAGAGAGAGAGAGAGAGAGAGAGAGAGAAAGAGAGAGAGAGAGAATACACCTGCAGTAGTTTAGAGAAAGGGAGGGAAATTGTCAATAATTAATAGAGGTGTAGATGGGACCCTAAGTGGTCACTGAGATGGTTTACCCTTCTGGGAAGAGGGATTCCTACACCGACGGGGTGAGGTCGGAATAAGTTGATCTTCTCCTCTTCCATGATGGAAAGGAAAAGAAGTTGAGAGAATTTAGAAGGAAATGTAAGGAAGACAAAGAAAAGAAGGAGAATAAGTGTTGACAGACCCATTTTTCTCTCTTTAGTTACTTAAACTTGAATAGACTCATGAAAAGAGTCTATTCCTTCACAGATGTACCTCAGCTCCCTTTTATATGCGATGGGAGGAAAGGTAAGAAATGTGCATAGATGAGTATCTAAAAAAGCAAAACAAAAATACAATAAAATCATACAACATACAGTCTCAGGAGGTCTACTCAGGCTGAGAAATCATGGGACCGCATCTGATCCCAAGCTATCGCCTAAAAGTCGACTTAGCTCTTAAATCATCAGCGTCATCTCCTCCTATGCCTATTGATGCAAATGGCCACGGATAGATTTCGCCAGTCGTCTCTGTCTTGAGCTTTTAATTCAATACTTCTCCATTCATCATCTCCTAATTCGCGCTTTAAAGCCCTAAGCCATGAAGGCCTGGGTCTTCCAATTCTTCTAGTGCCTTGTGGAGCCCAGTTAAGCGTTTGGTGAACTAATCTCTCTTGGGAAGTGCAAAAAGCATGCCAAAACCACCTCCATCTACCTCTCATCATGATCTCATCCACATATGGTACTCGAGTAATCTCTCTTATAGATTCAGTTCTAATCCTGTCCTTCCATTTAACTCCCAATATTCTTCTGAGGGCTTTATTCTCAAATCTACTAAATATGTTGGAGATTGTTTCATTGTCGTACCAAGCTCTTAAATAGTTACGATAAAAACTAGTATCTGCTTGGATCGAAAAGGCTTTAAAGATAGCAACCTCACCCCCATCAACTTGATGAGAGTCTAGAAGACTTAACTTTCCTGACGTCACTCTCTACAAGAATATATACGAACACTTAATCCTTAAAGTACACACACACACACACACATACATACACACACACACACACACACACACACATATATATATAATATATATATATATATATATATATATATATATAAATATATATATATATATATATATACATTCAAACATCCGCCATTCGTACTGCTATGACCGCAAACCGAAAAGATATCTGATACTACAAAGAGTTTCATCAATTGACAAACGCCTTTGATCCCCTTTGATTAATAACAGCTACAAATAACCGTTTTAATCACTAACTATAAGGAACAAATTCGTATTCTTTCTCGTTGGAGAAGCACTTGGGCCACGAATAACAGCTCACCGTAGTCAGGTTTAACCTTTGAAATATCGCAGAGGATCACGATACTTGTAATCCGTAGAATGGGATAAAATGTTATCATGATATACATACAGTGATACATGTCTTAAGGCCTTTGTTCTACACTGAACTAGCAGCGGCTGATGAGGATGATGATGACGATGA
>NC_090763.1:1330027-1332527 GCF_036898095.1 Palaemon carinicauda | reverse complement strand
CGCAATTCCTGACTAGGCTCTTATCGGTCTGGTGTCTAGAAAATGTGCAGTGCAGGTGAAAGAATTTATATATCTTGCTCAGTGAAATTAAAACCGGGCTAATTGTTCGGTGGTATACATCTAAAGAGCTTTACCAGCAAATTAAACTAGTTTTATTTTTCCGTGTAAATTCTGTTTTGCAAGTGAATGCTATGTAATTGTCTCATGCCAAAGAATTTCGAAAGTGTCCCATTGTCAAGGCCGAAATTCCAAATCATACCTACCTAGTAGTCTAACATTTTGTTGCCTGATGATCCTGTAATTTCAAGGCAAAATTTTAAAACTAAATGAAGATTTCTTGAATCTTGAATCCAAAGTGTATCCTTCCTCTTCAGTCTTCGTACAGTTTAACAATTCTGCTTAATGTTGTTTTATTTGTGCATCGAATAAGGGGATTTAAGGTATTTGGATGTGTATTTTAATGTAGGTTTGCATTTTTGTATTGTCTGTTTATTATATGTAAAGCGAGACAGTAATTTACACTTAAAGTAACACTATTATTAAGAATAATTAAATGGTCATTTGTTTAGTTTGATACATGCATTGTGTGATTTGACGTCTGGAGTTATATTTTGTACAATTTGACATATTTAAAGTAACTATTTATGATATCTGACATATTAAGTGGCATTGTGATTTGAATTGTTTTAGTGAACGCTTTTGAGTAATCTGACTTAAGTGAGATTGAGGCTGCAGGTTTTGAAGGAATTTAAGTAGTAATTTGTATAATTGAAATGGGATTTGTTGCTTAGATGACTGCTTTCCTGATTTTATACAGCAGAGAACTCCTACTCGGTGAAGGACCATTCGTAATTCCTTTGATCGTATACGACATTCAGCATTTCACACTTAACCCATTCGAAGTGATACTTTGTCAATTGATGTTGGAATTGTTCGTGTCTAATTTGACTTTTGTGAAATTAGGTTATGAAACTTTGAAATATTTAGACTGTCATTATGAATTCGAGAGCATTTTAAGTTTGAAGTAACTTTGAAATTTAACACATAAATGGTACATTTAATGTAATTTGGCTCATTTGAAGGGCCATATTGTGCCTTATGGTGCAACTTTAATAACATTCGATGTAGTTTGTCGGGTCTAAAGTTACTTTTAGCGTAATATTTATGGTAATCTGACACTTTGGAAGAGATATTTAGTGTACATTGACACGTTAAATGACTTGTGTGTAATCGGAAACATTTAAAGTGATATTGTATGTATTTCGATAAGGCTGGCATGTTACTTTGGCTCAAATGAAGTGGCATTTTGTGTAATTTGATAAGATTTTTTTTTTTTTTATGTAAACGGACACTTTTAAAGTTTTTGTGTAATGTCACATTGTGATACTCGGTGATTTAGCAGTATTTGATACTCAAAATGAATAGAAATAAAGTATCTATTTGTGTAGCATGACCCACTTGAAGTATTAGTTTGCGCAACTTGACATACTTGGTGACAATTTGTGTAATTTAACACACTTAACCTAACAGTTAGTGCAACTTGACGCTTGAAATATCATTTGGTTCAACTTGACACACTTCAGTAACAATTGGTGCAACTTGACACGCATGAAGTAACAAATGTTGCAACTTGACATGCATGAAGTAACAAATGTTGCAACTTGACATGCATGAAGTAACAAATGTTGCAACTTGACATGCATGAAGTAACAAATGTTGCAACTTGACATGCATGAAGTAACAAATGTTGCAACTTGACATGCATGAAGTAACAAATGTTGCAACTTGACATGCATGAAGTAACAAATGTTGCAACTTGACACGCATGAAGTAACAAATGTTGCAACTTGACACGCATGAAGTAACAAATATTGCAACTTGACACGCATGAAGTAACAAATGTTGCAACTTGACACACTTGAAGTAACAAATGTTGCAACTTGACACACTTGAAGTAACAATTGGTGCAACTTGACACTTGAAGTAACAATTGGTGCAACTTGACACACTTGAAGTAACAATTGGCGCAACTTGAGACATATGAAGCGACAATTTGTGTAACTTGACACATGTGAAGCGACAATTTGTGTAACTTGACACATGTGAAGCGACAATTTGTGTAACTTGACACATGTGAAGCGACACGTTGTGTAACTTGACACATGTGAAGCGACAATTTGTGTAACTTGACACACGTGAAGTGACAATTTGTGTATCTTGTCACATGTGAAGCTACAATTAGTGCAACTTGAAACTACAATTAGTGCAACTTGAAGCAGCAATTAGTGCAACTTGAAGGTACAATTAGTGCAACTTGAAGGTACAATTAGTGCAACTTGAAGGTACAATTAGTTCAACTTGAAGGTACAATTAGTGTAACTTGTAGCTACAATTAGGGTAACTTGTAGCTATAATTAGTGTAACTTGAAGCCACAATTAGAGTAACTTGAAGCTACAATTAGTGTAACTTCAAGCTACAATCTGTGTAACGAAGCGACAA